>NC_090765.1:59825816-59828316 GCF_036898095.1 Palaemon carinicauda | reverse complement strand
TATATATATATATACCTGTATATCCACATGCATGACCACACACTCATAATTCTAATGCTTTCAATTATTACCATCAACAATCACAACCACTTCTTATCCAACTGTCATCGCAAAATTAAAATGATCTTGCAGAGTCATAACCGTACGTGTATGTAAAAAAAAAACCAGCATAAATTACACTAAAATCTGGAAAAAGAAAAAAAAAATCTTTGAGATAAAGCAGAAATTAAAAACATGCATAAGAAGAAAACCGGAAAAGTTTGCATCAGTTTCTGATGAATCACTATTAAATATTCCCCATATACAATTTTTGTCTAATTTGGGACCCTCACTCTTACTTATAAGCTAAAGTTTATTTCTTTATACTCTTTCGTATAATTCCATTCATTAGTTTGTTTCTGTGTTTATTTCGTCACCTGAGAAAAAAATATATATTCTTATGCGTATTTAGTATATTAATTGGCATATATTCAAAACAGTCAGTTTCAATGCTGGTGGAATTTTACATTGATCTCTCTCTCTCTCTCTCTCTCTCTCTCTCTCTCTCTCTCTCTCTCTCTCTCTCTCTCTCTCTCTCTCTCTCTCTCTCTCTCCATGAAAAAAAATATATTGACGGATATATTGACGTGCAGAGTGATATTACGGTCACCAACACGTAAAAGATAATAACAAAGTATAGCAAAATTGCGGTCGACTGATTTTACTGAAATACGGCTGAGAACAGTATATTTTTACGGAGAATATCCGAATAAAATTAGGCCTTTTTTAACAGTGTAAGAGGAAAAAATACAGAGAAATCAGGATAAATGTTACATAAAATATAATTACACTACTGTACCCTGATAACCAGCTGATCAAAGTGTTATCAATTTTGAGTAAAGCATGACGTGTGTATGTGTATATGTATCTGCGGTGTGCATGAGTTAATATATGATTTGCAGAAAGGCTATGAAAATCAATATTTCCTCGTTATTACATTTTAGTGTATGTAAAATCTTCTTGATATAGCTTCAATAATGAATTATTTTATATTTTTTTTATCTAGCCCTGTAGGGGAAATCTTATTCAGCCATGCATATTCAACGTTTACCTTTCAATACATATGCTCCAATGTTGAACGCATGTGTCGAATATTTATTCCTTTTTGGCAATAGAATTTTAATGGCTTTTACTTCGCTGACTACTACAAAAGAGAAAAGGTAAAAGGTATTGCCTACATCTGATCAATTTCAAGAACGTCCATAGTTTTTTCTTTATCATTTGTAATTCATTGGAATTTTACATTTCATGCACACATATTTTCCGCTTTCAAGTTGTCGTCTTACTCTTCTTCCCCACAGTTATCCCTACATTAAGGGGTCGGTTGCCTGATGCGCCCTCTCCAATGCTTTCTATCAAAGGTATCCGCTTCCACCGAAGTTGTAGTCTTACTGTTCCACTACAGGTGATAATAAACTAGAAAGCAAAGTATATTGAAAACATGGGTCAAATAACGTCCGTTTCAGCATTCTTATTTACCTTGTCTTATGATTTGGAAGGAAGAATGTGTTATTTACTCCTATGCCACTGCAAATCTAGTAAATAGTTCAGGATAACAGGGTCATATGACATATTTTAGCCTTTCTCCTTAATTTGTACTGACAGAGAATAGCATCAATCACAACAAGGCGAGCTGGACGATCAGCGACAATTTTAACTTATTTATTTTTTTAGGATTAATATAAATAATATTTGTTCTTTCCGAATCTACTCGTGCCATCTCAGTAAGAGTCGAGCTTGATTTATTGGGCTGGTGAAATTCTTCCCTTAATAATAACAATAATAATAATAAGTAGAGGGACACTCAGTAGAGCAGCTTATTTCTCGACCTTTTGCTTGACCGTGACCTTTGATCTTAACATGTATCAATTGGCGTGGATTTTCATACACTCAAATAAGAACCAATTTTGAAGTCTCTATGAAAACGATGTGCAAAGTTAAAATTGATGACGAATTGGATATTTTGCTTGACCGTAACCTTGACCTCTGACCTTGACTTTACAAAATTTAATAATTTCCAACTGTTTACAGTTAATCCCTGCTAGTTTCATTACTCTATGATTAAAATTGTGGCCAGGAAGCTGTTCACAAACACATACACTCACAAAAACAAACCTACAAGCAGGGAGTAAAACATAACCTCCTTCCAACTTCGTTGGCGGAGGTAATAATAATAATAAAAGCGACAATGTTGGTAATATGAACCCATCCCTTACCGTTATCTAAACTCTGTTACGGCTCTTGTTAAAAGGTCTTGTGATATCCTCGTCTTAGGATATCATCTGGAATTCGTCTTAGGCTATCATCTGGAAATGTATCCGCTGTACATAGAGAGGTGTATGAATCCATAAGAGGTAAATCTGCTTCGCATGTTACCCCTCATTTCCTGGAAAGATTCTTCGTGTGGTGGCTATTTACTGCCGGGAGTATCTACTGGCATGTCTGAATGTCTTTGTAACAT
>NC_090765.1:59810816-59820816 GCF_036898095.1 Palaemon carinicauda | reverse complement strand
CATAAATAAACTATAAAAAGACTATGTCCGCCTGGTCAACAAAAAAGCATTTGCTCCAATTTTGAACTTTTGAAGTTCTACTGATTCAACCACCCAATCATTCCATACCTTTGTACTAGCAGAAAATAGAATAAATAACTAAACTAATTATTCATGTCTGGATTCGAGTCTATAAAAGAAAAGTTTCAGCAAGCACCAACTGTCCAGGCAGGATATGTGCATTCTATTGCTGGAACTTATCGGAAGGTCATTGTGGCTATAGCAAACAAATACACACATGACTACGCCGTTCAACTGCAGATTGGTGATGGTGGGAGATTTCCGTCTGATCGCTCACAGCAAACCAGCCTAATTTGGGTGGCCCTGACTAAAATAGCTTTGCTGATCACGGCAATACACAAACACTTCCCCCATGTTAAGTTGTTCCCTCTCAGAACGGGATATATATATATATATATATATATATATATATATATATATATATATATATATATATATATATATATATATATATATATATGAGAGAGAGAGAGAGAGAGAGAGAGAGAGAGAGAGAGAGAGAGAGAGAGAGAGAGAGAGAGTATAAATATACATAAATCATAGCAAAAATGTTTTCATTAATTATAAGCCTATTAAATGAAACAGATATTCAAATTACATCCATTCGCTTACTCACTGACATTTATTTACCAAGAAAATGAATGGCCTAAATCAGTAATTCCTATATTATGTTTGTATTTTTTCCTACCATTAAAATAAATATATTCTAAGGAAAGGAACACAAAAAATATAATGGCCTAAATCACTTGCACGTACTTTCTTTAAGGAAACCGCCCTTTTACCACCAAAGACCAAAATAAATTACTTCCTCCTAGATATCAATACCTGTTCAGAGCTTAAATGATGGCATTCAGTGCTGCACCCTTATGATTAAAAGGCAAAGATTACAGTCTGTTTCTCCCCTCTATTATTTTGTGTTTACCTCCCTAGGTAAATGAGTAAACAGTAATTGAAAATTTGCAAACGATCTCTTGCTGGAGGGTACACTCAGGCACACTATTCTATCGTATTTCTCTTCCTCTTGTTTTTTTTTTTTTTTTTTTATAGTTTATATAATAAAAGATGTATTTAAATGTTGTTACTGTTCTTAAAATATTTTATTCTAATTGTTCAACATTCTCCTGTTGTTTATTTATTTCTTAGTTTCCTTTCCTCACTAGGCTATTTTTCCATGTTGGAGACCTTGAGCTTACAGTATCCTGCTTTTCCAAATAGGGTTGTAGCTTATCTAATAATAATAATAATAATAATAATAGTAATAATAATAATAATAATGGTTATTAAACATCCACAGTTGTTTACCTCAGCTGAAGAGGCACTTCGGAATTTCTACAATTTTTGCATTTTTTAATACACCGCATAAAACTGTAAATTTTTAATACCCAAGTTTAATAGACACGGCATGGCGTTTTTACTCAAATTAATAATAATAATAATAATAATAATAATAATAATAATAATAATAATAATTCCACGTTATTAGTTACAACCACAAACCCGAAAAGTATGGAACGTCAGTTACACGTTTACCCCATAATCCGAGATGAAACCTCCACAATCAGATATTTATGTGTTTTCGATATTGGAAGAAGAATCTATACTACGGCTGCCGGAGAATCTTAAGATGGAGCGGAATGACGTTTGAATGGCAGAAACGCTGACGTCAGGATATTTTGCAAAGATACTGAAATTCTCTATATTTTTTATGCCTAATATTTTGATATTATTACCATAATTATTACTATTACTGTGATGATTTTCACTTCAAATGTCATATATATATATATATATATATATATATATATATATATTATATATATATATATATATATATATATATGAGAGAGAGAGAGAGAGAGAGAGAGAGAAGAGAGAGAGAGGAGGAGGAGAGAGAGAGAGAGAGAGAGAGAGAGAGAGAGAGAACGTTATGCCTTTGATACTGAAATAAATCTGGCAATTTCGATGTGTGTGTGGGGGGGGGGGGGGTCTCTAAGGTACGAAACTTGGTGCTCTTTGAATGATTTAAGTACTTTTTGATTAAGGCTTTGCCAAGAAAACACGATTAATGGCAACATTAGCCTTCTGCTGCCAGCTCCTTACACATCAAAAACAAATTATGACTGGAATTACATAGGAAAATAGTACACCACTTCTAATACCAAACAATGGTTATAGTATTTGATTATGGCGAAAATTATAACATGAAATTACTGGAACGTAGGAGTTTCGGAATGACAACGAAGGGGGAAACGATTAGTGGACCAAGCGCTTTCGCATCACTCACCTCCTTCCCTCACACACACGCCCAATATTATATATATATATATATATATATATATATATATATATATATATAATATATATATATATATATATATATATATATATACTGTGTATATATATATATATATATATATATATATATATATATATATATATATATATAAATATGTGTATATGTATATGTATATGTGTGTATATGTATATGTATATATAGTGTGTATATATATATATATATATATATATATATATATATATATATATATATATATATATGTATGTATATATATATATGTATATATATATATATATAATATATATATAATATATATATATATATATATATATATATATATGAATAAAATAAAAGATTATATGAAACATTCATTAAACTTGACCATGAAAAATAGAGGTACAATGTCATAATAACATATGTTCAAACTCTTTACCAACCACTATTACAAATAACCATTAAAAACCAATATTGCCAAAGTAACATATACGAAGTGTTATTAATTACGAATAATAACTGAATTTACAGGCAAAATCAAGTTTCAAAAATAATTCTCCAACACGAAGCGATTCCTTCATAAACAAAAACCTGCCCATATCTTCTAAAAAGGGAAAAGAGAAATAACAAGATGCTAACAAAGAAAATTGTAAACCGCTGGCTTCCCTGGGTCTTCCATCTTCAGAGAAATCTTTATTTTTCGACACGGAAGACGACAGCTGAGACTTACAACTGTGTTTCTTCTTGTCTTCACAAATTCGGAACCGCACTGGGAAGTCCACAGTACTTGTAAACAGATTTCCAAAATATTTTTTTTTCTTGGTAAAACGATAAAAGTAATATGATGTCGTCATAAAAGTTAAATAGCTTCTGAAGCAAATCTAAAAATACTGCTAGCCTAGTACAATACATCCTGTCCAAGAATCTTGGCAAGGATGAACCTGTCATCCTTACGTCGAGCCTCAAACAGATTATTTCTCATTAACAAACATATGATAATAGATAATTGTAGCATAAAACCAATTATAATAAAAATCTAGATCAGTTTAAACATGCATATTACATGGAATTTCACTTACCTTTACAGGGGACTCTAATCGAAGGTTTGCTCCATCATAGGACACTTGACAAGGCTGAAAACTTCGGTTCTTCACAGTCTTTATTACTGGCCTGAAGTTGGAGCGAAAGAAAAAATCACATTAGGATAATACTCTTAAATTTTTTATTTTACACAACATTGCAAATTACATAATATGACGTATGTTATATATACAATCACCCGCGTAGCAATATATAGATTTCAAATTCAAAATGAAGACAAGAACTCGTCTCTACACCTTGTTGCAACTCTTAGGTACTATTGAATTCAAAATTGAGTTCTGAATATATATATATATATATATATATATATATATAGAGAGAGAGAGAGAGAGAGAGAGAGAGAGAGAGAGAGAGAGAGAGAGAGAGAGAGAGAGGAGAGAGAGAGAGAGAGAGAGAAAACAGTATGTTTGATGCATGTTTGAATTATTTTTAATATTTCAAGAATATAAAAAATTCCGTTTAATATATGAAATGTAAACACTAAGACAAAAATGAATAATTTGGATTATACTTTTCTCGACGTTTGAAATAAAACGGTAATCTGTAATCCGAGGCATCAACGTTGACGAAACATGAGAATTATTACACAGAAGTTGAGAAAGAAACTGAAGTGACTGGAAATTAAATTCTCATACAATTGTTTTATTTCTATTATCAGTATTTTCCCCATTATTACTAGCTAAGCTACAATTCCAGTTGGAAAAGCAGGATGCTGTAAGCTCAAGGGTTCAAACACGGAAAATAGCCCGGTGAGGAAAGGAAATAAGGAAAGAGATAGAACAATGGGCCTGCATGTCCCTTCATGAAAGAGAACTGAAACCCAAGACAGAGGTAGACCAAGGTACAAAATGTATGGCATTACTCAAAACAAGAGGAAGTAAAAACAAAATATCTCGGGACAATTTCGATTTCGACCTACAGTTCATATAATGTGAAAAAAATGCATTAATGAAATTGATTCAGTAACAAATGCATCATAAACTTTATGGAAATTTGGGGGGGACAGTTTAGAGAAAGAAGAATAGAGAAGGGAACATAATTCATATTCTCTCTCTCTCTCTCTCTCTCTCTCTCCTCTCTCTCTCTCTCTCTCTCTCTCTCTCTCTCTCTCTCTCTCTCTCTCTCTCTCCTCTCTCTCTCTCTCAGAAAAAGATTAAATATTACATCTTGAATCTAATACATTTCTCTCTCTCTCTCTCTCTCTCTCTCTCTCCTCTCTCTCTCTCTCTCTCTCTCTCCTCTCTCTCTCTCTCTCTCTCTCTCTCTCTCTCTCAGATGAAGATTAAATATTACATCTTGAATCTAATACATTTCTCTCTCACTGTGAAGAAAGATTGCCAAGTATATATTATATCTTGAATCAAATACATCTCTCTCTCTCTCTCTCTCTCTCTCTCTCTCTCTCTCTCTCTCTCTCTCTCTCTCTCTCTCTGAGAAAAGATTACTAGGCAAATATCATATATTGAATCAAATAAATCCCCACACAAAAGCAAGCCAGTGCCATATCAAACAGAAATAGTAAAAGATATCTGTTGTAAAAATGTCCGAGATAGAATACCTTGTCCATTCCGTGAACATGATTGATTTTTTATTGGATTAAATGAAAACTTGGTAACATGAAATCAGTTTTTTCTCATCAATGGATTCAACTCCTCCCTTCCGCTTTTAATCATTATTTTCTAAAATAATTTTTACCTTTTACATCAAGTTACCCAAAACAGTTTCGGCATTTTGAATGAAAATTGAAATGCATCGAGGAACGCTATCCCAAAGTCCAATATGAAATGGCCATTTTTCCTGTATTTTCTAAACATTCTTTTACATCAGGAAATTCGGGGTAGCGTAGATTTTGATGTACAATATTTTATTGAAAATAAATATTACTCATGGATATTCACATTCCTTTCTGAAGCATTCATGCCGATTGAAAATTCTAATGGGCTCTTATTAGAAAATTTGGGGGTTAATTTAATTAACAGGAGGATGAGGATCTATAGGGTACTGAAAAGGATGTATTAATTGGGAAATATATATACACACATATATATATATATATACTGTATATATATAAATATATATATATACATATATATTATATATATAAGCATACAAAAATATACATGAATGCATATAATATATATATATATATATATATATATATATATATATATATATATATATATATATGTATGTATATATATATGTATATATATATATATGTATATATATATATGTATATATATATATATATATATATATATATATATATATATATATATATATATATATATATATACATATATATATGTATATATATATATATATATATATATGTATATATATGTATATATATACATATATATATATATATATATATATATATATATATATATATATATATATATATATATTAATCTCTACAAAGTCTCCCGCTAGAATGGACAATTCCCAGGATGTTAAAATCCCACTTTTCGAATATTAAGTTTCATTCACACTATATCAGATCCCTCTTTGGGATCTTCCATCAAATATAACCAAATCAATCCCCTCTTTGGGATCAATCCTATTTCTCTCTACCTTGCGGGGTGAGAGAGAGAGAGAGAGAGAGAGAGAGAGAGAGAGAGAGAGAGAGAGAGAGAGAGAGAGAGAGAGAGAGAGAGTAGGACAAGATAAAAGAGGTTTGTTCGTTCGTTGTATTGCATTGCATTTTTGTAATAAAACCACAGCCCCAAAGGGAGAGAGGAAAGAAATATCAAGATGGAAAAACATTTATAGAAAATAAATAACTCCATTATGTAAATGAAATGTTTTATAAAAAAAAAAATTGAAACCATTTTTAGTCCACTGCAGGAAAAAGGCCTCAGACATCTCCTTAATAACGTCTAGGATTTGGTCAGTTTTCATCACGGTGGTCAATACGAATTGGTGATGGTGGGTGGCTTTAGTCTGACCGCTCACAGCAAACCAAGCTAGTATGGGTGTCCCTGACTAGTACAGCTTTGCTGCTCATGGCTATACAGAAATCCTTCACCAGGTTAAGGTACCCCCACTCAGAAAGGGTATGTTTTAAATGTGTTAAAACCTTACAGGCACAGGGTTTAATAAGGTCCTTAGAGCTTCCTCTTTCTGTACATGAGATTTATACAATTCACAAGGATGATCACTGATACGCTGATAGAACAATCATAAAATAGAGTTATAAAGCTAGGATTCCATTAATGCTGTAGTGTTTGCGTTGGTAGCAAAAATGGATCATATGGAAATGTAAAGAGTTATTTCCATTGACACAGTTGCGTTGGCAAATGCGTTATAAGTTTTCAGAAAAATCAGTTGCGCGGAAGAATAGTACCTATTATCATTAATATTAATTAGCCAAGCTACAACCCTAGTTGGTAAAGTGCACTCTCAAGCAAGACAACTCTAACCCAGTGCCATACCCTCTGTACCATGGTCTTCCACTGTCTTTGGTTAGAGTTCTCTTGCTTGAGGGTACACTCGAGCACACTATTCTATCTCGTTTCTCTTCCTCTTGTTTTGTTAAGGTTTTCATAGTTTATATAGGAAATATTTATTTAAATGTCATTGTTCTTAAAATTTCCTTTTTTTCTTTCCTCACTGGGATATTTTCCCTGTTGGGGACCTTGGGCTTATAGCATCTTGCTTTCCAACTAGGGTTGTAGCTTAGCAAGTATAATAATAATAATACTAATACTACTACTAATAATAATAATAATAATAATAATGTGACGTCACTATATCGTTCCAAGGATCATGTGCCTCCAGGAAAAAGCCAATTTTCAGTCAGATAGACTAAACTGTTGATTGAAATTGTGCAGTAACGAGCTATTTAAAAGCAAATGCATACCATAAACGTTATTCCGTTTCGGACCTTCAATAAGAAAAAATCAATTTCTCTAGGACCGAGGAGGAACCGTGGTTTGGAAAGGCCTTATCTGCTTTGAGGCGCCCTCGACTGAACTTAGGACTCCGGCCTCAGTCGTCATGCTACTGTCATCCCATCTTCATCCTGTCCTTCCTTCGTGTTTTGATAGGATCTGACTCTTTCGCAAGATTGCCTTCGCGCACAAGCCCGTGGTCCCCTTGGTTATAAAGGGGTCCAATCTAAAACAACAAGAAAAACAACAACAACAACAACAAACACAAACACAAACGCATTCCACACACGCATTAATAGAATCCTAGCTTAAACTTGAAAAAAAAAACTATGTGAATTAATTAAAAAATAATTTAACAAGTTACTACTGAACGAAAGAAAAATATTAAAGCAATATGTTTGCGTAAGTAAAATTTGGAAATGAAATCGCCTGAAATTACATATAAAAATCATATTATATGTATCAGTTTAGTGAGATCGGTGTTACTCTATGGACATGAGTCATAGTATGAAAATTAAAGATTCTACAATAGATTTAGTAGATTTGAGAACAAAGCCCTCAGAAGGATATTGGGAGGTAAATGGCAGGACCGAATTAGAAATGAAACCATAAGATGGATTACTCGAGTGCCATACGTGGATGAGATCAGGATGAGGGGTAGATGGAGATTGTTTGGGCATGCTCTTCGTACTCCCCAAGAGATTAGTTCACCAAACGTTCAGGTGGGCTCCAGAAGGCACAAAAAGTTGGAAGACCAAGGCCTACATGGCTGAGGACTATGAGGAGCGAAATAGGAGATGATGAATGGAGAAGTATTGATTTAAAAGCTCTAGAAAAAGAAGACTGGCGAAATCTAACCGAGGCCCTTTGTGTCAATAGGCGTGGGAGGAGACGATGATGAAAAGAGAACGAGACAGAGAGAGAGAGAGAGAGAGAGAGAGAGAGAGAGAGAGAGAGATTTCTACAATTTCGTTTTATATAAACCGCCGGAAATTACAAACACAAAACAGAAAAAAAAAGAAAAAAAAATCCCAGATTTCTCCCAGTCTCCGAAAGATCATTAATTTTCAGAGCCATTTGTTTCGGCCAAATGTGAAATCTTCTTGCAGTGAAAACTTCATTTCCTTGGCCACAGTCTTTGGGGGACAAAAAGAAAGTAATTTAAGAAAGAATGACCTTTGGAAGTCATTACCATTATTCACAGGGAAATTCTTCTTAGATGACTTGGGGATGAAAATAGAACAAATAAATTATTGCTATTATTAATAGTCACAAGGAGCAAGAGAGCTTACTTACAAATAAATCTCCTTGAGTTTATTAAGAGCAAAAATAAAGACATCTAGGGGGCTCTCAGTAGAGCGCAGACCTCCGCCGCGGCAGCTTATTTCTCGACCTTTTGCTCGACCTTGACCTTAACAGGTATATTTTGGCGTGGATTTTCATGCACTCAAATACGAACCAAGTTTGAAGTCTCAGTGACAACGATGTCCAAACTTATGGATGATTACGGGAATTGGACATTTTGCTTGACCGTGACCTTGATCTTTGACCTTGACCTTCCAAAATTCAGTCATTTCCAGTGTTTTACATAACAGGTAATCGATTAAAATTGTAGCCAGGAAGCTGTTCACAAACAAACAAACATACAAACAGGGGATAGAACATAACCTCATTCCAACTTCGTTGATAGAGGTAATTAAAAAGAATCCTAGTCAAATTTTAATGGAAAAAATAAATAGAAAAAATAAATAAAATTAACCAACAATTTATGAAAAAATCTAATTCTTCATAAATTGTGGGTTTATTATTATTATTATTATTATTATTATTATTATTATTATTATTATTATTATTATTACTTACTAAGCTACAATCCTAGTAGGAAAAGCAGGATGCTATAAGCCCAGGGGCTCCAACAGGGAAAATAGCCCAGTGAGGGAAGGAAACAAGGAAAAATAAGATATTTTTAGAACAGTAACAAAATTAAAATATTTTCTATATAAACTGTAGAAAATTAAAACAACAAGAAGAAGAGAAATTAGATAGAATTGTCTGCTCAAGTGTACCTTCAAGCAAGAGAACTCTAACCCAAAACAGTGGAAGATCAATTCACGTAATCAGCCATAAGTTTGGACATAGTTGTCACAGAGACTTAAAACTTGCTTTCATATTTGAGTGTATGAAAATCCGCCTATTAATACATGTTAAGGTCCAAGGTCAAGGACGAACAAAAGGTCATTGCTCTACTGAGTCCCCCTCTATTTGATATTCATGAATAAAACTAAAATTGCTATTTATTCATGATCATCAAACCAACCACATAAGCTATCGAAAACATTCTCGGATTTTCGCAACTAGAAGAGGAATGAACAGGAAAAGAGGAATGAACCAGAAAAAGAGAAATGGACTAGAAAAAGAGAAATGAACAAGGAAAAGAGAAATGAACTAGAAAAAGAGAAATGAACTAGAAAAAGAGGAATGAACTAGAAAAAGAGGAATGAACTAGAAAAAGAAGAATGAACTAGAAAAAGAGGAATGAACTAGAAAAAGAAGAATCAACTAAAAAAGAAGAATGAACTAGAAAAAGAGGAATGAACTAGAAAAAGAAGAATGAACTAGAAAAAGAGGAATGAACTAGAAAAAGAGGAATGAA
>NC_090765.1:59793316-59795816 GCF_036898095.1 Palaemon carinicauda | reverse complement strand
TAAGAGAGATTACTCGAGTGCCAAATGTGGATGAGATCATGGTAAGGGGTAGATGGAGATGGTTTGGGCATGCTCTACCCACTCCCAAAGAGATTAGTTCACCAAACGTTCTGCTGATTTCCACAAAGCACTAGAAGAGTTAGAAGAAGGAGGCGTAGGAGGAAATGATGATGAGTTCATGTGAAGTAGAAATCAAAAAGGTTATCCCTGTGGAAAAGTAGGTCACGGTATTTTGGGGCAGAAATACATGTAAATAAATCACACGTCTTCCACTCTCCCCAAATGAGTTGCAATTTGCTGATGGCTGCCATTATCACGGGATGATAAACTCCATCAATCTTATTTGGTAAACTGGGAATGGCGCTATCACCTATGCACGATAAGTTGTTGCCTAATGATCTAAGTTGATAATGCATCTGCATCCACTGAGAGCAACTTCTAAACGTTCATCGTCACTGATCGATTGCTTAACTTTGGGTGAAAACTATGTTCATTAGGGTTACTCCTATGTTACTTGGCGTTGGTTTGTTGATATTATGAATCATAACGGTTTAAAGGCCGCTCATGAATTGCAGAGGCAAGAGACAGTTGGACAGTTATGTATATGATCAGCACCCAAGACCCTTTGTAGGTTGCCTACATTGGACTTTAGGAAGAGAGGAATCTATAAACCATATGTATCCAATTTCCCTTGTAAAAATTATTGTAAATTCTCTTGAGTCCTGACATACACCTTTTTTTAAAGATTCAATTGAAAATTCCTTCTCCTTCAAGAACATTTAATCTATCCAATTTAATAAGATCAATTCAAACAACCCAACAACAAAAGCACAGACAATATATGCTAACCAACGTCAAACACTATCATTATTAGTCAAGATCAAATTTCTTTGAGTCCCAACGGATGACATGTCAATTGGAAAATGATGAAACAAGAAAAATGGCAGACGAAGCTGAAAGCAAACAAGATGATGAAGTATAGATTGAAGAGGTAATAAGAGTGTGACGACTAAGAAGGTATGGGCACGTTTTGAGAACGGATGGTGGGGAGGGAGTGAGGAGGTCTTGGAAGGAACCTGTTAGGGAGAGAAGATAATGATGAAGGCAGATAATTAGATGGCGAGATAAGATGAAGGATGATATGAAGAGAAGAGGTTCGGTGGAAGAGGATGCCTTTGATAGAAGGCATTGGAGTGGGTGCATCAGGCAACCGACCCCTTAATTTAGGGATAACGGTGGAAAAGAAGAGGATACTAGGTCATTAAACTTTATTTTATTGATGTAAACTTCATTGCCACAAGCAGATCTATGAGAGATTCTGACTCCTTCGCTTAGGTCATTGTTCTGTGATTTTAGCAAAACCAGAGAAGTCTCTCTCTCTCTCTCTCTCTCTCTCTCTCTCTCTCTCTCTCTCTCTCTCTCTCTCGGCATCCTTTGATATAACCTTAATTAATATTATCTTGTTAATATGGTGTTTACAATTTTCAAAAAAGGTGGCCTTTTCATGTCTCTTTTTCATCGATAAAAGAAAGAAATTAATGGACAAAGTTTCTCGCAAATGGTTCCTTCCTAAAACTTCGAAAGTTGCCCAAGAATCTTGGGTATTTTTTTACATACATCCACAAGCCATACATACACATTTATATATATATATATATATATATATATATATATATATATATATATATATATATATATATATTCAAATAAGCCATATATTTTAATACCTTAATGTCTGGATTCTCTCTTATACCTCAGTGTCAGAGACCCGAGGGGGAACCACTAAAAGACAATAGCTTCTGGCCGGCCGGGGAATCGAATCATGGTCTTTGATCTAGAGGTATAAGGGAGAATCCAGACATCAAGGTATATACAATATATATATATATATATATATATATATATATATATATATATATATATATATATATATATATATATATATATATATATATATAACGAGCACAGGTAATGTAGAAGGATATAAACAAAAGCAAATCCAGTTAGTAACCAAAGGCACACAGCGAAGATACCGTACTACCGCTTACAGTGAACTGCGTGAGGTGTACTGAAGGCAGTAACCCCCTATATGAGAATATAGATCAGCGATGAGTTTGAAGTCAATCTATACATGAAGTGAGAATCAACGCAATTAAGATTGATTTAATTTTTCTCTGTCAAAATAGTATTTTTTCATTCTTTTCCTCTCATTCTTCATTTCCCTTGCTGTTCATCATGACAGGTAATTTTTCTCTAAGTGTTCCACAAAGAATTCTTTTGTTGCTTCCAATTGAAAACTGTACCGAGAATGTATTTTGCTATTCTTTTGAACTCAGAGGGTAAAGGCAATTTAGTCAGATAATGAATTGTTACACTAATGTTTAAATCAAATGTGTTTTGTGACTGTACCTCTATTACGTTTGACAAATGAGCACAATCGCAAACAAAATAAAAAAACATAACAGCGACTGCCAAAGATGAATTTAACGACCAAATGGCA
>NC_090765.1:59768316-59785816 GCF_036898095.1 Palaemon carinicauda | reverse complement strand
TACATACCTATATCACAGTGCTACTGAAAAGCATTACACAAAATAATAATTTACTTTCCGAAATAAATTTGTTAATATCCCTAAGGCAAATTAATCTGACTGCAAGCTTCAACAGGTAGGAGAATAATAATCCTATTCGTTATTAGATTCGTATTCTATGAATACATAATAGCGAGACCGTGAATACTTCTTCGAATTGTACATCTAAAATGAAAGGACTGTTTAATAGGGAAATTCACTTGCTACTTTTCATTTCTATCTCTAATTCATGTCTTGCACATTTATAAAACTTTTTAGAGTTTAGCATTAATTTGCAAAATGACTTCAACAAGTGTTTAATCAGTAACTGTGTGTATGTATATATATATATATATATATATATATATATATATATATATATATATATATATATATATATATATATATACTGTATATAATATACATATATATATATATATATATATATATATATATATATATATACACACACACAACATTTGACATAAAAATAGTTGATCATCAAAATATATGTATTTTTCAAAATTACTCTAGATATCTACGACTACAAGAAGGAAACTATGAAACTTTTATCGGTGGCTGAAGACCTACCAATACTCACAATGTGTAAACAACTTTTGGTGATATAAATGTAATTAAGATTAAAGAGGCTAAAGAGAGGGAAGATACCAAGAATAGATACTACAGCATTGGTGGTGATCGTGTGATTGAATACCTGACTAGAACTTGTATGGTATATTTGGATGAGAGAAATTTCCCTAAGTAATGTATGTGGTACATCACAGTAACAACTAATGCCAAATATCTTGGTTTTAAAGCTTTACAGGCCGCTCATGAATGGCAGAGGCAAGGGACAGTGACATAGCACTATCAAGCAGGACAATGCCCTACAGACTGACCATGATCAGTTGCCAAACCCCCTCTCCACACAAACTAGGAACAGGGAAAGCTAAGCAATGGCTGCTGATGACTCAGCAGATAGACCTATAGGCGGCCCCCCCCCCCCCATCCTTAGCTTACAAGAAAGATAAGGTTGCATCGACCAAAGAAACTCACGAGTTTGAGTGGGACTCTAACCCCAGTCTGGCGTTCACCAGTCAGGGACGTTACTACATCGGCCACAGCAACTACTATGCATTTCAGAGCTTGTGTTATATCGTTTTTCGCGAATTTCTTCTCAACAAACAGTTGAATTAATGTGACATTTTGACACAGCTTGTTTGACACCTTCCGCTAATTTATGAAACTACAGTGCATTACCAAGTATGTTTCATTAAAGAGCTTACTCTTGGCTTTCAAGGACAAGTTGACGAGAGCCGAGAAGGCATTTGGACAAGGGAAGGCTTTCCGTGACGTAGGTCTGACGTGTCACAACCACGAATCCTTTACTCTAGTATTCCCACTCCTTCCCTCCTTGCCCTTGTCTATCACGTATCCCCCCCCCTCTCTCTCTCTCTCTCTCTCTCTCTCTCTCTCTCTCTGCGTGTTGCATACAGGAGATAATTATCAAGTCAAGCCCATATTAATTGTTGGCCTATAAAGGCAGATAACCCGTAGGCATATACCGAGTATGGTTTGATCATTTACGCAAACTATCACGACTGTTGTCCTACTGTATTTGAGAGTTATGTTATACGGTGTTTGGTAGGCGAAAAGGTTAACGTGGGAATTCACCTCATACAGCACTTATGCAACAGCCAAAGACGCTGGACCAGCAATCACTATCGTTTGCAGAAATAAACACCCTATCATGTGTGGCAATACTATACTTTCGAGTTATCTGTCATTATGGACAAAGAACATCCGCATGGCTTCATATCTCCTGTACAAGGTGAGAGAGAGAGAGAGAGAGAGAGAGAGAGAGAGAGAGAGAGAGAGAGAGAGAGAGAGAGAAGTGGGGGATACGGGATGAGAGAAAAGTAAGGAGGGAGGGAGGGGAAGACTGGAATTGAGGAAGAGTGGTTGTTATACACGTCACAACTTCGTCACAGAAAACCTTGTCCGAATGCCTACTAGGAACTCGTCAACTTGTCCTTGAAAGCCAAGAGTAAGCTCTCTAATGAAACACAATTGGCAATGCACTGTTGTGTCATAAATTAGCGGAAGGTGTCAAACAAGCTGTGTCAAAATGTCGCATTGATCCAACTGTTTGTTGAGAAGATATTTGTGAAAAACGATATAACACGGGCTCTGAAATGCATAGTAGGTATAATAAGGCATTAACTACTATTCATAACACTCATAATTAATGGAAACATTTCAATGCTGAATATATAATGCATTGCATATACACATAATTTGCTGATACAACATCTCAGCTTAAAATTGGTGGATAAATATAAACGCATGTGACATTGCTATTTCACTGTGTAATTAGGTTTGATAGATTTCGATATTATGAACTGCCTAAAATACTGACATCTCCAAAGTGAGTAATCTGCTGGCTTTAATTAAATGATCACATGTCAGTAATTGAATTACGTTGTTAAAACAAGGACCGTTAGTGTATGAGTGCAAGGACATGAGCCGGGTTTATTAGTTTTGTGCGTTCGTGTATGTGTTGACCTATTTGATTGTCCTTGTTAATTTATAATTGTAATATTCTGTCGCTAAGCTACGTAATACTGACTATATATGACTGCATTTTACAAGTTTATTTTACCGATATTCAATTATTTAAATGAGGCACATTTGTACTGGCTCACAGTGGTGCCCTTTTAGCTCGGAAAATTTTCTACTAGCTGATTGGGTAGAATTATCTTGTCCAACCAGTCAGATAGTAGGAAACTTTTCCGAGCTAAAAGGGCACCCTGCTAGTCAGTGCAAATGCGCTTCATTAAAATAACTTTCATAATAACTGCAACATTGAAAGTCATTGATAGTTGAGGAATGGTGACGAGTTGCCAAGATTGTTCAAATATATAACTATAATCGAGTTTTCACCATTTTAATATACAGTAGATATATCAATAATAATAATATTAATAATAATAATAATAATAATAATAATAATAATAACAATAATAATATTATTATTAATAATAATAATAACAATAATAACATTAAAAATAATAATATTAATAAAAATAATAATAATAATAATAATAGTAATCATAATAATAATGTCAATAGTAACAACAACAACAACAACAATAATAATAATAAAAATGCTTCCACAGTATTGTCACACCTAACACTGCATGGCTGGTGCTTCCTTAAACTAAACTGAAGAGTTTTATGGAAAATTTAACTTCTCACTACGAGATTGAAAACACAACAATCACAGAACTGGATGCCTAAATGGTTGCTTTGATCATCGTGTCTAGTTTGGTGAGCTTTTTCAAACAGTTTGGTATATGAAATAAGTTTGACAGAGAGAGAGAGAGAGAGAGAGAGAGAGAGAGAGAGAGAGAGAGGTATTATTTTGGTTGCTGGAATTTTTGAAAAAATAAGGAAAATATGACCAGTGAGGAAAACGGAAAATTTCCATTATCTTGGAGGTAGTAGGTTGGTCAGGGCACCAGCCACCCGTTGAAATACTACGACTAGAGAGTTATGGGGTCTTTAGACTGGCCAGACATTACTACATTGGATCCTTCTCTCTGGTTACGGTTCATTTTTCCCTTGCCTACACACTCACACACTTAATAGTCTGGCCTATTCTTTACATATTCTCATCTGTCCTTATACACCTGACAACACTGAGATTACCAAACAATTCTTCTTACATCACTGTAATTGTTCACTGGCTACTTTCCTCTTTGTTAGGATAGAAGAGACTCTTTAGCTATGGTAAGCAGCTCTTCTAGGAGAAGGACACTCCAAAATCAAACCATTGTTCTCCGATCTTGGGTAGTGCCATAGCCTCTGTACCATGTCTTCCTCTGTCTTGGGTTAGAGTTCTCTTGTTTGAGGGTACACTCAGACACACTGTTCTATCTTATATCTTATTTCTCTTCCTCCTATTTTGTTAAAGTTTTTATAGTTTATCAAGTGATATTTATCTTAATATTGTTGCTCTTCTTATACTATTTCATTTTTCCTTGTTTCCTTTCCTCACTGAGCTATTTTCTCGGTTGGAGCCCCTGGGTTTATAGCATCCTGCTTTTCCAACTAGGGTTGTGGCTTAGCAAGTAATAGTAATAATATAAAATCAAATTTATAGCACAAATATAGTTGATTAATTACGTGAATATATTAATAAAAGTTCAAATATATTACAATCTCCGGTAAAATCATCAAATTAGAATACTTATATCATACTGCTTTTTCAACTAGGGTTGTAGCTTATTATAAAATAAAAAAAATAATAATAATAATAATAATAATAATAATAATAATAAAATATTACAAATAATAATATTAATCTATTAGTAATAATAATAATAATAATAATAATAATAATAATAATAATAATATTAATAATAATAATAATGTATTGGATGTGATATTGACCATTTTTTCCTAAGCCTTTCTGAATATTCCCATTACCAATCACCTTTATAGTATAAAAAAAAAAAATTAAGAAGCTATATCAGAGGGCATAAAACAACCTTGGATGACATATCAAGGACACAAGTCTTCATGTAGTAACAGAATTCGATAAAAGTGACAACGAAGCACAATGAGACTTGAGAGCCAACACGGCCTGACTTTCTGACGACTGAACGTTCCGAAGATTTCTTCAGACTTCGCTGTCACCCGAAAATATCCTTTTGGAAGATGATTGAAGAGATATGTTCCTCGCATGAGTGGCCATAACCTTTGATAAGAGATTCTGCTTCGCTTTTAAAAAGATCGTAAAAATGTGATTTATGGAGACTTCTTTAAATCTCCGTTTATGACGCCGTAAAAAGAAATTTTTCTTCTTGCAGTTTCTGCTTCCTCCACTTGAGAATAATTTCAAAAACTAATTGAGAATGGAATAATATCAAAGGAAAGAGCGTCTCTCCATAAATTTTATGTAAATGAAATACCAAAAATAAGTAAAATAATCAATATATAAAGGACAACTTAAACAGAACTGAGAGAATCCTATCAATTTTTATTTAAAGAATTCTAACCGAGACATCACAAGAAAACTATTTTCGGGAGGACTATCAGTTGTTATGTAAATTTAACTTACAAAGAAAAATCATCTAAGCAATAATTGTAAAGCAACTCTATCTCTTTCTCTACCTCAGATTCTATCTGAGGATTTCTTTAACTGTTTCTATCTGGGGATATTAATGTACAGTAATTAAGAGGGTATTTTGGATTAAATCGGTTTAGTAACTCACACAAATTGTAAAGAGAACTAGCAATATCATAAGTATCTACCATTCATTGGGCATAAACTAGGGTCTAGGACAGCTTGTATTTGGAATAATCAAATTGAAACCCATTTATATGAGTATTCAGAAAGTGAAAATTTCTGAGTAAAAAGTGGCTGAAATCTAGAAATTTAATATTACATGACACAAAAGGCTATTTTTCACCATTTCCGAAAACTCAAAAATATTCAAACAATAGCCTAATCGAGTTAGAATAATCATTCTCTATTAAAAAAAAGTTACAGATCTCTTTTAATCAATTCTGTCAATATCCTTTGAAGAACCCAATAAGAAAATATCGAAGACGCATACATACATATTATACACAAATATTATATATATATATATATATATATATATATATATATATATATATATATATATACATATATATATATATATATATATATGTATATAAATATACTACATAAAAATGTACACATGTACAGTACACGAATAGGCAGAATAAACTTTAATGGTAAAACTAACTCTATAACTTACAGTTTGGGTTCAAAGCATAGTGTGGGATGCAGGGTTTAATCATTTAATTTCTACATTTAGTAATGACAATATGTATGTATGTATGTATGTATATATATATATATATATATGTATATATATATATATATATATATATATATATATATATTTATATATATATATATATATATATATATATATATATATATATTTATATATATATATATATATATATATATATATATATATATATACACATACATACTGTTAATAATTCTTCTTTATATTTACAAGAAAAAAAGTACCGACGGGTATATAGGTTCAAACTAAAACAATAGGAAGTCCCCGAGGTAAGGCAGCAAACTTCCCTCATAAAAGGAAAATTCCTCACGGTTTGTTGACTGAAACAACATCATTAATGCACGAGAGAGAGAGAGAGAGAGAGAGAGAGAGAGAGAGAGAGAGAGAGAGAGAGAGAGAGAGAGAGAGAGAGAGAGAGAGAGAGAGAGAGGGGGGCATCTCTTATTGCTGCAAAAACCTGACACCCCTTCAGTAGCAAATAGCATTCATGGAAAAAAAAATTCACGTATGAAAAGTTGTGTCGTATAATATCACTCATCTAGCTTTCTGTAATGAATCCCGAGAGAGATTATTAGAAATCTGCCTTCATTGCCTCGGCCAAGGAAGTTGGAAGTAGGTTATGTTTTACTCCCAGTTTGTGTGTTTGATTGTGTGCATGTTTGTGAACACCTTCGTAGAGCAATGAAACTTGCAGGGATTAACTGTAATGTAATTAGCTGGAAATAATTGAATTTTGGAAGCTCAAGGTCAAAAGTCAAGATCACGGTCAAGCAAAATGTACAATTCACGTAATCAGTCATAAGTTTGGACATCATTGTCACAGAGACTTCAAAATTGGTTCATATTTGTGTATAAAAATCCACGCCAAATTTTAAATTCTAAGGTCAAATGTCAAGGTTAAGGTCGAGAAATTAACTGCCGCGGCGGAGGTCTGCGCTCTACTGAGTGTCCCTATGTAATATCATTGAAATAACTCGGTGGTTGAAGTGCAATCCGTTCTTACGTACGGTTGTAATTAATATTCACATCCCAGTCAGAGAAATTATGAATAATCCTATAACTGACTTCAGCAAATTTCACAAAATTTATATCTGAACTCTGTGACTTCTGTAAGATGAAACAGCACTTTGAAATTAATTTGATGTTGCAGTTATTGTAGCCTATTAAAAACGTCTCTCCCTAACAATCTGTTGGACGGGAGTTCTAGACCCATTCAAGATCATTAGTTTTAGCATTGCCTGCAACCTCACCCTCCTTGTGAGTCATCAGCAGCCATTGCCTGGCCCTCCTTGATCCTAGATTTAGGGAGAAGGTGCTTGGGAGCTGATCATATAAAGGCTTAAAGGCCACTCATGAATGGCAGAGGTATGTCCCCTCTCCACCCAAGCTAGAACCAGGGAGGGCCAGACAATAGCTGCTGAAGACTCAGCAGGTAGAACTATAGGCTCCCCCAAAACCCCCCATCCTAAGCTCACAAGGATGGTGAGCTTGCAGTAACCAAATGAACAAACGAGTTTGAGCATGACTCGAACCGCAGTCTGGCGATCAACAGGCAAGGACGTTCCCAACAGGCCATCACAATCCTATGTACAGTATACTGTATACGGCCAGTCTCTAGGGCAATGTCCTTTCCCTTGCCTCTGCCATTCCTGAGACCTTAAAACTTTTAAACTTAATTCCAATAATATTTTTAAACTAACATTACGTATAATTAATATGAAAAATATGAAAAATCCTATTACCGGACTTAAACATAATTACCTTTCATAGATGAATCAGATAATATCTGATTTACCAACAAAATGACGAATAGGGTGAAGTAAATTTTAAAAATTACAGCAGAAATTACAGGTAACAGTAGAAGAAAAAAAAAAAATATATATATATATATATATATATATATATATATATATATATATATATATATATATATATATATATATATATATATATATATATATATATATAATATAGCAAACTTACTACTGCTCTGGAGCATGAAAAACTCTTAGAAAACGAAAATGGACATAGATTTGATGGCACATACAGAAGATCCTCAACTTGCAAACTTAATAGGTTTCAAGAAGCTTTTTGTAAGTTCAATTTTGTTAAATTTTGGCCTATGATAGGCATAGGCTGAATTCCATGCCGGTGATTTCCAGCTACAAAAGTCAACAAATAGTCAGGTTTCATATGATATAGATATCAGGTTATTACAAATGTTGTTTTGCCACTGTATTAATATAATATTGTGTTATTAAAGTATTTCTTTATCTTATCTTTGTTATTTTCAGTTGGATGTGTTTGTGTCTCCGAATGTTTGTAAGTCGAATGTTTGCAAGTCTAATGTTTTTAAGTCTAATGTTTTTAAGTCGAATGTTTGCAAGTCGAATGTTTGCAAGTCGAATGTTTGCAAGTCTAATGTTTGCAAGTCGAGCGTTTGTAAGTCGAGCGTTTGTAAGTCGTGTGTTTGCAAGTCGAATATTTGCAAGTCTAATGTTTGCAAGTCGAGTGTTTGTAAGTCAAATGTTTGTAAGTCGAATGTTTGCAAGTCGAGTGTTTGCAAGTCGAATGTTTGCAAGTAGAGTGTTTGTAAGCTGGAGCCCTTCCGTAAAAATAAATTATTCCCAATTCTCTTTTCCCATACGCAAACAAATACATATTCCTACCTGTTGCTTCGACTTATTTCCACAGATTTGAGCCGTTTCCTGTCATGCATGCTACTGCACGCAATGCTTGTGTACCTAATCTCGGGATTGGAGGATTTTCCGGAAAGCGAGCAGCAGGATTTTTCAAGGGTTCTCGGATCGACTCTGAAAAAAAAAATTAACATTTAATATTTTTTCTTTTCATAATCTCTGAGTATTATCTCAAATTCAGCGAGGCTGTAAATCTTTAAATAGTATCTCTGGTATGAATATACACAAATTTAATCGTGAATAAAATAAAAAATCCAACCAATTTGAATAAATAAAAACTCGCAAATTTACTTATAATAACGTTAAGCCGAATGATTTCGCTTTCTTTTAATATTTGTTGTCTCTACAAAAAATTATTACTAAATATCTATCAGTGGAGCTTTAAAAGTTCAAAATTGCAGCAAATGTTTCATTCAACAAGCTGAAATAAGTCTCTTCTTATAGTTTACATATGAAAGATCTGATTTAATGATGTTGACGTTCTTAAAATATTTCATTTAAATTGTTCATTACTTTTTGTATAGTTTATTTTTTTCGTTATTTCCTTTCCCCATTGGGCTATTTTTTCCCGTTGGAGAACTTGGGCTTAATACATCATACTTTTTAAAGTAGGGTTGTAGCTTAGCTAGTAACAATAATAATAATAATAATAATAATAATAATAATAATAATAATAATAATAATAATAATAATGACACTATCAATACCACGGTATTCTGATTCTTAAGAAACGCAAGATGAATACCTAAAAATAGGAAAGTTGGAAGACTGTATATAAACCAAAGTAAATATCAAAAAGAAATAACGAAAGCACATAAATATCATTTAGATCAAGAGGCAAAAGAGCCCAAGAGAAAAATATTTGTCATATATTTCACATCCCAGCGAGCATTTCACTTATGTGCCTTGATGGTGGAGAAAATTGGATCATTAATATCACCGGAAGGGAGGAATTTAGCTGTGACAGTAGGCCTCTAAATTCCAAAGATAAATCCCACGGGTAACAAAGGGTCTAATCCACGAATATGATATGCTGATTCTTCTTTTCGCACGAGCGAGCTATTTTATACGAGAGCCTGGTGATTTTACTAAAAAGCAACATGATATCGAAACTAACATGAAGGTTATCATACTTTGGTACATATGTCCTAATTTTTGTATGAAGATATATGTTGTACGTCAAGGTAAATGAACTCTATAATCATGAGAATTCCACAAAATCTATAATTCAGCATGTTGTTGTAACAAGATTGCATCTTGCTAGCGAGGTGTAGTTAGTAGCCTTTGTGCGTTCTCTTAGACAAGGCACTCACCTTAGAGTGTCGGCTGTAAACAGTCTATTCCCGAACCTTTTGTAATAAAGTGAAAAAAAAAACATGATCCAATGTCTCATTATCTGTTGACATGGGACACATAACTGCAGATATTTTATGCGCTTGTCTTCATACCTTAATTGGTTTTACTTTATATTAGTGATGCAATGGACCCCAACTTGGAGTCTAAGGTTGCACCTTGTAGTGTATTGTCTTCCGTTTACAGTGAAAACGCGTTTACACTTTGAACAACGTCAATTTATTATTCGTTAACTTTTAGGATAACACTCACCCTTTCAGCAAAGTATATTGATGACATCATAATGGGATCCTTATAGAAAACGTAGCATCTTGGGGAAGAGTTCTTTTGCTTGAGGGTACGCTCGGGCAAACTTTTCTATCTTGTTTCTTTCCTTCTTTTTTTCTTTGAAATTTTTTATAGCTTATATATGAAAGATCTATTTTATTGCTATTGTTCTTAAAATATCTTATATTGTTCATTACTTCTCTCGCAGTTTATCTCCTTATTTCCTTTCTTCACTGGGCTTTCTTTTAGTGTTGGAGCCCCTGGGCTTATAGCATCCTGCTTTTCCAACTAGGGTTGTAGCTTAGCAAGTAATAATAATAATAATAATAATAATAATAATAATAATAATAATAATAATAATATGTAATGCAAATGCAAGCAAATTCTCATCCAGACATCCTTATCCATAAGTGTCTGGAACTGCTGCACCAAAGCCTTAACTTGCTTTTAGTAGGTGTTTACTTCTCCCTCTCTAATTCATCAACATCTAGTCCATGACTCCATTAGTCACTGATGGTGCGATCAATGAACGTCCAAACACTGCTGGAACAGGAAAGCCAATATCATAGAACTTGGTAATAATGGTTCTGGAAAATGAGACTCACAGTTATTTCTTCTAGGCGAGTAGCTTAGTTATTTCCTTATTTTCTTTCCTTATTGGGCTACTTCATGTTGGAGCCTTTGGGCTTATAGCATCCTACTTTTCCAAATAAGGTTGTAGCTTAGCTAGTGATACTAATAATGTACTACTTCTCCATTATAAATAGCCATTGTTAAGTTATCTGGCAAAATACTGCCTTCTGTTATTTGCGTCCCGGTTCGTAAATAACCATTTCACTTGAAGTTTCAATTATGCAATGAGTAATGAAGTGCCAACTACCGAATTAATAAGTAAAAGAGTCTACACCGACACACACAACTCTAGAACTGTTTATTGCCCACATTAGCTAGTGCACAGCAAGTGTCTACACGGAAAGACGGGCAATGTTAAAAAACCCACAAACTTGTAAATAAAATCTGCTGGCATGATCACCACTTGTCAGTGGTAACGTGTTCGCCTCGCATTCACATGACAGCAGACCGATCCCAGCTCGGGACCGTGTATCTAAGATGTTAACTAATGAGGTTAAAATAGTTGTTAGGCACCACAGTTTTGGGGGTTTGGGCTTGCCCAGCCGACGTTCTAGTGAGTATCTATTCTGATGAAACTGGAACTGAAACCAGACACCTTTACCTTTGCCAGTATATGCTTGATCAAGATCACTTCCTATGCAAATACTTTGGGCAATCTACATATTTTGCACTGTCATTGATATTGGATAAAGATTCACAAATTTTCGCCATATTGACATGCGGGCCTTATCATTCAAAGACATCAAATTTTTCCGAATCACTGTTATTGATATTAGATAAAGATTCACAAATTTTCGCCATATTGACTATAAACGGAAAAAAAGACGAGATAAGCAGACCACAAACTAATATAAACTGAATTTAATCTAATCAAAAGAAAGGAGCAGCGAAAATTCGTGAATGTGCACGTGAACTACGATGAATGCTATTGGTAAAGAAAGAAGGCGTGGCTTGATGTGATTAACTAACGCAATGGTATGACACCTCCCTCGATAAACCCAACATAAGGTCTCCCTATCCCCGATGTACCCCTCCTCCTACTATGTACTTTGATGTAAACACCATTCTGGTAAGCCACCACAATAACTACCAAATCACTACAATAGCCTATTCAAATTTACTCCGAATGCTTTGGCGTACACGTGGAATTTGAAATACTATTTGCAGAAATATATGAACTATTACAGCAAAACAGAAAGACATTATAAACATACATACACATATGCAGCCATTGCCTGGCCCTCCTTAGTCCTAGCTTGGGTGGAGAGGGGGCTTGGCGCTGATCATATGTATATATGATCAGTCTCTAGGCCACTGTCCTGCTCGATAAGGCAATGTCACTGTCCCTTACCCCTGCCATTCATGAGCGGCCTTTAAACCTTCAAACTGGTCACCGCAATCCTGACAAAGAGATTGCTTTGACTGGCTTTGACTGGTTTTAGCTCTTATAGATTCAAAATCTTGTATTCACTCCCTGTCCCCTATTCCTAGAAGTCCTTATAACCATCTAGATCCCTTCCGGGTATCCGTTAAGCCCCCTTTCTCAGTGGAGCTTCGTCTAAAATCCACTGTCCATGCGACGTTGTAACAACTCATATAGCCTAAGCTTCTTAACAGACGTGTTCACTACTCCCTGGTCTACTGGGATTAATTCAAAGGTTTCGTGAACCAAATAGGTACTGAGGTATAGCTGTGCGAATTGACTTTACCTGTAAGTTGGGAAATGATTAATGATATCACTTTGTAGATTGCGGAGATTACTGCCCGATTTGTTACTGCTGTGAATGGTAGTGTATATACTGTATATTTCTCAGGAACACGGAAGGATATGGTGGATATGTCTCCCCTATATAATAAAAGTAAAGTCTTTGGCTATATATACATAAACATTATATATATATATATATATATATATATATATATATATATATATATATATATATATATATATATATATATACGTATATATATATATATATAGAGAGAGAGAGAGAGAGAGAGAGAGAGAGAGAGAGAGAGAGAGAGAGAGAGAGAGAGAGAGAGAGAGAGAGAGAGAGAGAGAGAGAGAGAGAGAGAGATCTATATATATATATATATATATATATATATATATATATATATATATATATATATATATATATATATATATATATATATATATATATATTCAGGCTAAAGGTGAGTATGGCAGGTTCATCCTTGCCAAGATTCTTGGACATATGTCTTACCATGCTAGAGATATTTTTAGCATTATTTCAGAAGCAGGTCTTCTGAAAGATATTTAACTTTTAAAATGACATCTTTGCTTTTATGATTCTAATTAAATATCATTTTATTTTTCATTTACAATAAACATTATCGGCGTCAATGACCTTAGATGTCAGCAGGCCAGAAAACCTCAAATCAATCAATCAAACAAGGGGGAAAAGGCAGTAGTCTTACTATAATGAGAGATAGTACCCCGACTTACACATTTCCTATATTCCAACAGCCATATCAAGATAGGAATCCATATGTACATCAACCAAATCAGACAATTACAAATACATCTAACCAAAACGTCAACTTTCGGCGATTAATTTCGCAGCCATCTTGAAAAATACCCACCATATGGGATTTTCAATTGCTCATTCGACCATATTTGATGAGCATCATTTGGAGAAAAAAATGTGTCAGATTTTATAGATTATATATAAAAGTTTTATTTTAATGTTATTATTGATCTTAAACTTCTCTTGTAATTTTCCTTATTTCCTTTCCTCACTGGGCTAATTTCCCTGTTGGGTCCCTTAGGCTTATAGCATTCTGTTTTTCAAACTAGAGTTGTTGCTTAGATGATAATAATAATAATAATAATAATAATAATAATAATAATAATATGTACGATTCCTATCAATACTTGTTATTATCTGCTTTCCTAACAGAGAAGGATGTAGTAATTCAACATCCTCAATACGTTCGTTATCTATACCTTTCCTTAATCCATTTTTATTACTAATGAACTCTCCTCCTTTGGCGAATATTCGTTTCATTGCCTTTATAGTATAAAACATAACCTTCACGTTACTCCTGCATTCCCTTACCCAGAACACATCCTTGCCACAATTTTCCCATTACTTCTACTACTATTATATAACTATTATTCACAAGGTTGGGGTGCTTTTGGAGTCAATGTAGCATAATGAAGTGTTTAATCTGCTAATTACGAATATAATTGCAAAATCATAATATATTGCAACATGTCTTCAATAACACTCACTGTGAAATTCTCAATTAGAGTATGAAGAACAATTACCCCCAGTTCAAGAGCACAGAAATGTTCTATCTTGAAACTAACAAGGAATGATGAAATGGTACACTCATTGAGAGATGAACTCTCAAATGTTGCTAATTAGCAAAAAAAAATTATTAAATAAATGAGCATGAAAGATGGATTGTGTCTGAAAGGCTTATGGTGATGCAATATTATATGAGGTCGAATTGCTACAGATTATAATTTTAGCAACTTGAGCTTCCAGTTGTAGCTGCATGACATGAGTTGCTTGATGCTTGGTTATCCTTGAATCTTTCAACCAAATGTTAAATCATTTATAAATAGAGGGGCACTCAGTAGAGCGCAGACCTCCACCACGGTGGCTTATTTCTCGACATTTTGCTTGTCCTTGACCTTTATCCTTAACATGTATTAATTGACGTGGATTTTCATACACTCAAATATGAACCAAGTTTGAATTCTCTGTGACAACGATGTCCAAACTTATGGTTGATTACGTGAATTGAACATTTTGCATGATAGTGACCTTAAACTTTGACCTTGACCTTCCAAAATTTATTCATTTCCAACTTTTTACATAACAATTAATCCCTGCAAGTTTCATTGCTATATGATTAAAATGGTGGCCAGGAAGCTGTTCACAAACAAACACACAAACAAGAGGTAAAACATAACCTCCTTCCAACGTTGCTGGGGGAGGTAAGTAGGTGATCTAAAGTTTGAGCACTGTTAATACATTGCCATTTTGTTATCATAAATAGTCACATTTGAGAGCAACGACAAAGATAACTATATTTTGTCTATTTAGAAAGAAAAGTCTACTAGGCCACTGGTACAGCCCCCGTCCTTTCAAAGCTATAGTCGAGGTATTTTGTCAAATTTTGTTTTTATAGGAACCTTCTTATTATACATAAATTACTACAAGTCGCAAAGTATTGGGAGCTCTGCAGCAAATATTAATAAAGGAAACATTACTATATTACAAGGAATTTGCATTGAATCAAAATGTTTACCATTATATTATAGTCTGTAAATACTACTTTAACCCCAGTTTGACGAAACAAAAAAATCTCTTATCTCCAAAATCATATCCAAGGCTATATCTATGACGCTTTTGACTAATCAATGATTGCAATATTACTGTTTTTAAAGCAATTTTAATTAAATTACAAGTTTTGAAATCATATTGTGATTTGAGACTACTGAAGTATACCTAGTTTGTTGAAAAAGATCTCTTTGCTCCAAAACGTACCCAAGGCTATTCTTGGGTGTTTAAGTAAATGTTGTACTGATTGCAACATTTCCAAATTCCAAGCAAATTGCAAATTTAAAACCATCATCGTTGTGATCGCAATAAAATATTGCATTATCCCTAGTTTGGAGGAAAATTTCAAACTGACCGTAGATTTTAATTGATTGCGTTAGTTTCTTTGGTTCGGTGCAACCTCGCCATCTTTGTGAGCTTAGGATGGGGGTTTGGGAGAGCTGAGTCATCAGCAACCATGGGCTAGTCCTCCTTGGTCCTAGCTTGAGTGGAGAGGGAGCTTAGGCGCTGATCATGGTCAGTCTCTAGGGCATTGTCCTGCTCGATAGGGCAATGCCATTGTCCCTTGCCTCTGTCATTCATGAGCGGTCTTTAAACCTTTAAATGGTACTGAAATTGATGCAAATAGAAGTAGTGCAATCATACTTTTGATTACTGGTCAATTACCCAGTTTTAACGTGTACAAAAAAATAATCCGAAAACAAGGATTAATCTACAAACTGCCCTGATCATTCATGAGTGAATTATGTAAATCCTACAGTTCACTACTGTTGTAGGCGGTTTAAATATTGGTCTAATCACAACCATTAAACTAACATTACTGTAAGCTGTAGTTAATAACGGCAAGAAGATGAAATATCTGCAGCACTTTTGAAATTGAACAAAAGAGATTTCAACATCCTCCCCTTCCTATCTTGGATCTATACTTTCGCAAACAAATCACAACCCGAATTAAAAGCTTGCAATGTCTCAATCTCCCATTGTCATTCTTGTCGATATCGAGGCTAAAATGAGCGACGAATAAATAAATCAAATTTTCCTTCTGACGGATCACGCACCACTTTCTCTTGACAGCATCATCCATTATAAAGGGAATCCATTTGCTTTGATCTCAAATCACTCTGAAATGGTTAGATTTCACTCCCTAGCTTCCCTCGGGATCTAAAGGCCGAAATAATAAATATATGTAACAAACAAAAGTAATTTCCCTTGATAATACATTTTTTTTTTTTTTTGCTGAGACTATTCTATTCAGTGAGACAAGACTTAATTACATCACTCCTTCAGTAATGCAAGACTAAATTATATCACTCCTTCAGTAAGACAACATGACTTAATTACATCCGTCCTTCGTAAGACAACAAGACTTAATTACATCACTTCCTCAGTAAGACAACACGACTTAATTACATCACTCCTTCAGTAAGACAAGACTTCATAACATCACTCCTTCAGTAAGACAAGACTTAATTACACCACTTCCTCAGTAAGACAACAAGACTTAATTACATCACTTCCTCAGTAAGACAACACGACTTAATTACATCACTCCTTCAGTAAGACAAGACTTAATTACACCACTTCCTCAGTAAGACAAGAAGACTTAATTACATCACTTCCTCAGTAAGACAACAAGACTTAATTACATCACTTCCTCAGTAAGACAACAAGACTTAATTACATCACTCCTCCAGTAAGTCTACAAGACTTGATTACATCACTCCTTCAGTAAGACAACAATTCTTAATTACATCACTTCCTCCAGTAAGACAACAGGACTTGAATCGCTCCTTCAGTAAGACAAAAAAAAGGAGAATTAATTACATAACTCCTTCAGTAAGACAACAAGACTTAATTACGTGGATAATCCCAACCATCTAAAACAAATAACCCTGGCGATCAATATTACGAAAAGGCAGAATCAACAAAGACTTTAGCCAAAACAAGGAGCAATAATTCTCGAGTAATAAGCCATCGATGCAAAGTGTATCATTTTCATCGCCCCTTTTATAAGCATCGAAGCGTGTTCCTTCCCCCTTTTATGAAACCTCTGATGATTTATTAGAAGCAATATCCTGAGCTGTGCAAAGATAGGGTGAGAATCAGACGTCGTCATTAAAGCTTCAGTGTGCAATTTTTACTCTCATGTTGAAGCTGAAGCTGAAGCTTGAGCTTCAGTGTTGGAGGGGAATAGTTTTGAAAATCAAGAATATTTATTGGGAGAAAATGAGCAACACGATTCTCTGTATGCAGTTGCCGATTTGAAGAAGCTCACTTATGTTTTTTTGTAAATAGATTAGTTTTAGTATGAAAATGGTGCATTATTGTTATTATTTAC
>NC_090765.1:59760816-59763316 GCF_036898095.1 Palaemon carinicauda | reverse complement strand
TTCTTTATCTATGACAAACGATATCAGCGTCAATGACCTTCGATGTCTGGATGCCAGAAAATTCCAAATCAATCAATCAATTCAACAGCTATATAAAAAATCACATTATTCCGTTAATTTCTCTGGAAATTTAACAGGTGAGATTTCCGGAACAAACAGCTTCCATTATAGATTATTTTCCCTCCACCCCATTCAACAAATCAAAATTGCGAATCAACCGGACGTTTCGCTAAGAGGTTATGACCTTTGATCTTGATCTTTGACCTTCACCGAGTCGATCATTATTTTTACCACATTATTTCGTATGCATAACCTGGCTAAGCTGCTGAAATATGTAAAGGCTAATTCACAATTTAAACTATGAGGAAGGGAGAGAACGTGATGTGATATATTGTCATAGGATTTTGCCACTTTTTTTTTTTTTTTTTTTTTTTTTTTTTTTTTTTTTTTTTTTTTTTTTTTTTTTATTTTTTTTGATATATCTACATCTCGAATAGATATTTTTTAACATTGATTATAATTAGTATTCTTAATAGGCCAAATTACAAGATCACTTTGAAATTTATGAATTATTCTATGTAAAACATTGAAACTTGCAGCAAATATCTTTTTGTTGAAGAGGCTGATATAAGTCTTTTTATAGTTTATATATGAAAGATCTGTTTTAATGTTGTTACTGTTCTTAAAATATATTATTTTATTTGTTCATTACTTTTAATAAAGTTTATTCATTTCCTTATTTCCTTTCCTCAATGGCCTATTTTTTCTTATGAGAACCCTAATAATAATAATAATAATAATAATAATAATAATAATAATAATAATAATAATCTAGCCGATGTGGTAACGTCCCTGACTGGTGAACGCTAGACTGGGGTTAGTTCCTTTGGTCGCTGCAATCTCATTATCCTTGTGAGCTAATTATGGGGGGTTTGGGGGAGCCTATAGATCTATCTGCTGAATCATCAGCCATTGTCTGGCCGTCCTTGGTCTTTGCTTGGGTGAATAAGGGCTTGGGGCGCTGATAATATGTATATATGGTCAGTCTTTAGAATATTGTCCTGCTTGATAGGGTAATGTCACTGTCCCTTGCCTCTGCCATTCATGAGTGGCCTTTAAACCTTTAAACCTCTGCAGATGATATTAACATTTTATATTGGCAGAATAACACGTTTCCAGAATATCCAATACACGGATTTACTTTAGTTTGAACACAGTCCCTTTACATTAAAAAAGACATCGCAATACTTATTTTCACCTGCTATAGTATTAAGTTATCAAAAACACAACAGAATGTTGTAAGACAATTAATACGACTTTCAAAATATTAATATTACATTAGAAACATAAATATTTCAAATTTGTATTATTAGGTGAATCTAAGATGTAATTTTTCAATGTTGCTATATATTTCATTTAAATTATTTGGATAAAAACAGAAATTTCTCTTATACGTGCACATTGCGAAGGTAAATATCTCTGAAACTAAGATGAAAACTCCTCATAGATTGGAACAAAATATCCAGTAAATGACCTGAAATATCCTCAGAAAAGGCTGTCCAGCCTGACACAGACACTGCTTCAAAAGCCAAAAACCGAAAGATAATCATCAATTCAGCACGATTCTAAAAATTAAAATACATTTAGTACCTGGCGGAGCTAAAGGAAGGATCAACTCTTGACTATCAAAATCAAATTTTGAGATTTTATTTCTGAACAGATTAGAATAATTGCTCAACACGAGAGGGGCAAAACTTTCCAACAGAGAGAGAGAGAGAGAGAGAGAGAGAGAGAGAGAGAGAGAGAGAGAGAGAGAGAGAAGAGAGAGAGATTATAGTCTTCCCCTCTTTGGTAGTGAGATAATTTTTGCAGAGAGAGAGAGAGAGAGAGAGAGAGAGAGATGAGAGAGAGAGAGAGAGAGAGAGAGAGAGAGAGAGAGAGAGAGAGATAGCAAAAGTCTCCCCTCTCTGGTAGTGAGATATTTTTGCAGAGAGAGAGAGAGAGAGAGAGAGAGAGAGAGAGAGAGAGAGAGAGAGATCATAGTCTTCCCTCTTGGTAGTGAGATTCATTTTTGCAAAGAGAGAGAGAGAGAGAGGAGAGATAGAGAGAGAGAGAGAGAGAGAGAGAGAGAGAGAGAGAGAGAGAGAGAGAGAGAGAGAGAGAGAGTTGTCCAAGTGATATCTAATCCACCTAATTTATCAGAGATGCAAGCTTTAATTCAATAAGAATAGATGCTCACCAGAATGTCAGCCAGGCAAGCCCAACCCCCAACTGTGGTGCTCCAATACAGCATTGGTCTCTCTAGTAAAAAGCTTAAACTCACAGTACCGGGGGGGGGGGGAGGGGTCGATCTGCTGCCATGCAAATTAGAGGCAACAGAGTGCAAAATTAAAGGAAAACAAATGTATATACTATTTTCCTATATTTTTTCTCAAAATTATGATGATAGGGGCCGAGTGAGATATATATATATATATATATATATATATATATATATATG
>NC_090765.1:59753069-59755569 GCF_036898095.1 Palaemon carinicauda | reverse complement strand
TCTAGCGAAGACTAAGAAAGAAGTAGGAATGATGAACTATACAATCTAAATCAATTATTATTCAAGATAGGAAAAACTAATAATGACGATGCGTTGATACACAAGTCCATTGTGAGAAAATATATAATATTTTATTTTATGTATCTTTGAATATTCAACCTTTTACGTAAGTGATTCAAAATAGACGGGGTGGGGTGGGGGTGGGGGTGGGGGGACTTATTAAAGGGATCGCCTACACTAATGGCAGTAAAACCCCTCGGATACCATTAGCCAAGGAAGACGATAGCTCTCGTCTCAAAACATAACCACTCTCTCCTCCACCAAAACGCCAGCTCCCAGCGGCCTAACCTGATATAATGGGAAGGTTGCCAAAGTGAAGGAGTAAGAGCCGCGCACAAAGCCTTGTAAATCCGGTTGAAGACGACTTGGCTGGTAAACGCTCCACTTAACCAGACTGAGCCTCTCTACAAGAGAAGTTCTCGATTCCAAGACTTAGGTAATAGACCAAGAGTCAACTCCTGACTACTTGCTCAAACTCTTTGCTATTAAAGAGGAAAAGCTCTTAATAATACTCTCAATATATCAATATGAAGAACCACTTATCACATCTTACACTGACATCTAGGGCCCCAGTGGCCCATCCTGGAGTTCAACCTGGTGATCGATCACCCTTCCCGTTGACCTTTCTGACAATCATGTATGACCTTGAGTTTAAGATTACGGTTAATTCGGTTGACCTTTTGCTTGACCTTGAACTTTGATCTAGGACTTTCAAAACTGAACGCCTCTACGTAACATTTAATCCCTGAAATTTTCACAACTCCATGAGTAAAATTGTGGCCATGAAGTTATTCACAAACAAGCAGACAAACGGGCAAACTGGGGCGAAAACATAACTTCCTCCCAAATTCGTTGGCGGAGGTAATTATATTCCACTTAGAAATTGAACAAAACATGAAATTATTTCGCCCTTTAAGAAGCAACGAGAACATATGATTAAAGAAAATTATAGCATGCAAGTAATGAAAAAAAAAAGAGAGAGAGAGATAAAATGTGCCCCGTGGTATCCACTATAAGCTTCTGTGATCAAACAAATTATTGACACTTAACCTTGAATCCTTTATAAGAGTTGGGATTATGTTCAATGTGTTTCCGCTTACTGAACAGTCACTTCAAGGAAATAATTATTTCTGTAACAGAAAAGAAAAGTTCACATGAGATTATTGAATGAGAAATTACTACCGTACGCGGGCCATCAAAAATGTCGGCTAATTATTTGGATAGATAATGTATGTATGTGTCTGTAAATGCCTTTACACTTTAGCCGTGTGGCGTGCAATATCCCCCTACCAAAGAATTGTACATAAAATGAATTAATATTGAAAAGGGTTTCTTTAACTTCATCTTCCCCCCCCCCCCCCCCCCCCCCGAGGAAAATTTTGTATTCACCCTATTTTTCAGTTAAATATTTTTAGCAGGAATCTATGACTGGTCTTTTTGTCCTTAGTGGAAATACCTAACAATTTTCAAATCCAACCTCTTTTGATTCCAGTTCAATTTAGTGTATATATACGGCACAATCTCTTTTCTCAAAAAAAAAAAAAAATGTTAAAAGTGAATAGTGAGCTCGTGTGAAAAATAAGAAAAAAAAATGGAATTTTACTATAAAAAATTATAGAAAAAAAACCTCGTGTACAGGGTGACATTGGCAGTTCTATTTCCAATAGAAAAAATATCAAAAGGAAAAATAACTATGAACACATTTAGCCACAAATTCCTTTTAGGGCTTTAAATGCTTTACATGTTTCTTTAAATTCTGCTTTTCTATATAAGATACGAGTGGAATAGGAAGTGCACATAATTTATATATATTTTTTCTCTTAGATTCATACGTAAATTTTCAAGAATCTATCAATATAATACGTAGATTTTCAAGACACTATCAATATAATACGTAATACTTCATGATTTTTTCAATATAATACGTAGATTTTCATAAATCTATTAGGAGAGGTAAATTTTCAGGAATCTATTAATATACACAAATTTTCATGAATTTATTAATAAAATACGTAGATTTTCATGAAACTATTAATATTATCATAATCATCATCTCCTCCAACGCCTATTCACACAAAGGGCCTCAGTTAAAATTCGCAGTCGTCTCTCATCTTGAGCTTTTAAATCAATACTTCTCCATTCATCATCTCCTACTTCAAGCTTCATATTCCTCGGCCGTGTAGGCCTGGGTCTTCCATTTTTTTATATTCTGTTTTCCATCCTGCTTAATTATTCACTTGTCATCCATTTCATTTTATGCATTAGTAATGAGCAAAAATTCTCTATTTTCATAAGTTACCTCAGTCCACAGTTTTCAGTATGTTTAAGATACTTTTCTATCTTACAATCTTTATTCCACTAGCTTGTGAATTCCATTTATAATAGATGCCACAAAATTCTATTTTTATGAATACCACTTGCGTTGTAACTGAATATATCA
>NC_090765.1:59745569-59748069 GCF_036898095.1 Palaemon carinicauda | reverse complement strand
AAATATTGTAGAGGAAACTGATTGTTTTTATTAAGTGTACCTAATATAACCAATAAGAAAAAAACTAGTTTTTCGAAAACCTTAAGAAACCATTTACATCTTTAGTATTTTGCTATTCAACTCCAAATGTAACAAAACTGACTGAATTAAAAAAAATAGTTCGTAATTTACGATTAATAAATGTACAACACATATATAAATCACTGATGAATTAAAAAATAAATAAATTTTTGCATCTCTATCTATTGTAATTTATGTTGAGACAAAATTAGCTATTTGTACCAAGTGTGTTGGAGGGAGCTTATAATCCCTTGCGATGTTTTTCAATTTACAAAACAATTAAGAATACGTTTTCTAACACCAAGAATAAATTTTCAAAAAACATTTAAATGATCTTTGTATTTCTGCTAATTTATATCTGTATAATTTCAATTTACAAACCGAGAATACGTTTTCAAGACCATTTTCAGTAAATTTTTAAATAAATATTCAAATAATCTTTGTATTCCTTATTTCTTTATATGTGTATAAGAGACCAATGCGTAATAATAAATATTGAAAAGACTATTTTCGTAGCATTTGAAATGCAGGTAAAAGAGCGACACCTGAAAGGAAAGAGACGTATATATCTTAAAAGCGCAATTCTAATTAGAAACTTGAGTCCAATTAAAAGTGAGACCGAGTATTTCGCAATAAGTTTCATTAACGCAGAAGAGAACTTTACAAGTAATAAATGTTTGAAGGGTCCAAAGATTACGGTGGAATTAATAATAATTTTTCTTTTTCTTTTGCTGACATTTTTTGAAAGAAGTCCACTATAGCGTTCAAAATTAAATGTTAGTAATCAAGAAAAGTCTAGTTACTATGAATGAACCTTTGTACTTAAAACTTCACTTATAATACTAACATCGATACCATATCGCTCGTGAAGCCAATACCACCACATTTCCTCAAGATACTTTTAACCATATATCTGGTCACCTAACAATTTCCATTCATATGGGAACATTACTACACTGAAGACAGGAAGATATAAGTCATTATAATAATAATAATAATAATAATAATAATAATAATAATAATAATAATAATAATAATAATAATAATAATAATAATAATAATAGTAATAATAACCAAAGGTCCTTAACTAAAACCGCGCATCGAAGTAGATGGAGACTTTCAGCTAAATAAATATATCATGCATATATACTGCCTTCACTTAAAATGTCTTTTCTATATAACAATTTACTTATTTCCCTTGTAATAGCTTCGCATAAAAAAGTAGTGAGATGTCCTTTTCCAGACCCTTAATCCTCTGGTAACAAGGTGGCCTTTGTAAAAGTATATTTAGAAATACACATTTTTTTTATCCAATTTTTTATATTGTTTTCTTAAACAGAGACAAAGCCCTCGAAACAACCTTTGAGAATTAGCATAAATGACAATGTACAGATGATACTTGAGACGGTTTTTAACATAGATTACTAACAATTATAATGATGATAATGATGATAATAATAAAAATAATAATAATAATAAATTTATTATTATTATTATTATCATTATTATTATTATTATTATTATTATTTGCTAAACTACAACCCTAGTTGGAAAAGCCAGATGCTATAAGCGCAAGGGCCCTAACTGGGAAAAATAGCCCAGTGAGGAAAGGAAACAGGGAAATAAGAACATCAGGAGAAGTTATGAATAACTGAAATAAAACATTTCAAGAATAGTAACAACATTAAATTACATCTTTCATATATAGTCTATAAAAACTTCCCAAAAAAAAAGAGGAAGAAATAAAAATAGAATAGTGTGCCCGAGTGTACCCTCAAGCAAGAGAACTCTAATCTAGAGGATATAAATCATAATTCCATAATACTTGTATTTCTAAGTTAGTGAAATGTACATTGCTTTTAAAAAAAAAAAAAAAAAAAAAAAAAAAAAAAAAAAAAAAAAAAACCTTCTCACTCTCAACGTTTTCATGCAACACTAAAACTTGAATCCAGAGGTTTCGAATCATGAGGAGAACTGTTGGGTTGGTGATATAAATGCTTCATGAGTGGGAAATAAAATATCCAGAGGTGCCAGAGACATACACACAACAGAGCAAAATAGAAGCCTTACATGAGAATATCCTCAGAATTTATACATTCTTCCGTACCAAAATTTTAAAAGTATTGTAAAACTCAAGCTCTCGATCTTGGTAAAACTAGTGAACGCGACCCTAAAAAAAAATTACGGCTAAATGTCTAAATAGATCTGCACACACAAATACACGAATCCCCCTCTCACCAGGGTATAACTACTTCTCTCTCATCTACCCGACGAACGTGGCGAGCTTAGTGTAGCCGAATATATATATATATATATATATATATATATATATATATATATATATATATATATATATATATATATATATATATATATACACATACATATATATAGATACATACATATATATATATATATATATATATATATATATATATAT
>NC_090765.1:59735569-59740569 GCF_036898095.1 Palaemon carinicauda | reverse complement strand
ATATACATATATGAATATATGGATATATGTATGCATGTATATAATATATATATATATATATATATATATATATATATTTATATAAATATAAATATATATAATATATATATATATATATATATATATATTTATAAATATAAATATATATATATACATACATACATGTGCACACAAAAACCATATTATTTCAACATCCACCTCTATTACCATTAATAATCATTTTGACAAACAAAGGTTCATTATAATTCTATAGCCTAAAAACCTTTTGGTAAGCCAAATGGTTCAATGACTTCAAACACAGTTGCATTATGGCATGTGAGCGTGGCAGGGTATCACGTCTTAATACGAGTAAATACAGTTGAAATGCAGTTAGTTTTACCTTTGAAGAGGGTGACTGTAGTAGTGATATTGGCACTACTGTTACTTCCAGCTACCGAATTTTGAACAACTTTTACATCTATAAAATTAGCAAAGCACTCTGGTAGTGCAGACCTCCGCCCCTGCAGCTTATTTCTCAAAACTCCCGTACCTTTCCCAGAATCAATTAGTCATTTCCAGCTCTTTACATAAGTTGAGAATCCCTGTAAGGTTCATTACTTCACGATTAAGATTGTGGCCGTATGGTTGATAACCGGAATTTGACCTTTTGCTTGACCTTGATCTTGGAATCGACTTTGACCTTTGACCTTAGCATGTATTAATTGGCGAGGATTTTTATACACTCAAAAATGAACCAAGCTTGGCGTCTCTGTGACAACGATGTCCAAACTTATGGCTGATTACGTTAATTGGACATTTTGCTTGAACGTGACCTTGACCTTTGACTTCGACCTTCCAACATTTAATCATTTCCAGTTTTTACATAACAGTTAATCTATGCAAGTTTCATTACTCTTCGATTGGTGGATGTAAATATTGGAGAAAATTATTCTTCACCCAACAATTACATAATGAAAGAATTTTCTTTATATTTTTAATATTATTATCCATAACAATTTGAACGAGTTTGATACCAGTGATGAATTTGAACAGATTTCAATTTATAAAAGTATTGGAGAAAATTATTCTTCATCACCAAATTACCAATAAATGGATTTTCTTTATAGTTTAATTATTATTATCCATAACAATTTGAACGAGTTTTATACCAAGCAATTGTGATAAATCTGAACAGCTTTTTCCTCTAAAAAAATATTTGAGGAAATTATCCTTCACCCCAAAATTACTTAATGAATTTTCTTCATAGTTTTAATATTATAATGCACAACAATTCAGATTTAATACCAAAAACGACTGTGAACTATAGCAAGGAAATACAATTATTATTCAGCAGCCAAAGTCACATTAAATTTACTCAACAGTTAAGTGGAGATTCTCCCCGGGGAACGAAAGCCAGATTCTGATTTATTCACAGCATTTACAGATGCAGGGGCAGTGAATTTAGTCTAATTTCATTTTCTATTTGCAGCCTTTAAGCTTGGAGAAACGCCATCAGAAAATTAACTTCGTGTGAATTAACTATATTAAATGAAATTCGTTTCCCTTGCACAATGACTGAATGTGAAACTCTTTGTTCACATTGATATTTGTTAACAATAGTTGCAAGTTGCAAAAACTAAAATTCTATGTTTTTTCATGCACCAAAGTTCGTGCTTCGAATAATTAGCATTATTGTATTTCTTGTATATAGCCAAAAAGAAAAAAAAATACGTTTGGTACTGTTTTCTGTTAAACATCACTTAACATTATAAATTATTTCCAAAATACGACAATAATTAATTCTATTAGTACCATTATAAACAGTACACAAACACACACACACACACACACACACATATATATATATATATATATATATATATATATATATATATATATATATATCGAGTACATGGAGTATCTGAGACATGAAAATCAATATTCAAAGAAATAAAACATAATACAAATTCTTTTTAATGTTTACTTTCCTTTCTAAATATCTTTCCCTTTATCTTTATTCACAGGAATAAGTTCCCTCCAAAAAAAAAACTTTCTTCTTTAAGGCGAATCATATAATTAAATAAGCGATCTAAAGAGCAATAAATTGGTTTATTTATAAAATGGACGGAGCATCAAAATAGTTTCAGCAATGCTCATTGCCATGTTGAATAGAAAATAAAAATATTAGGAGCACACTTCCAGTTAACGTCTAAGCATTTAGAAGCATATATACATATATATATATATATATATATATATATATATATATATATATATATATATATATATATATATATATATATATATATATATATATATATTGTTCTTTTGGGAAACGAAAAGAAAATTTATTTTTCAACGAAAGCGGTGCTGGTGCAATTTCAAGGACTCTTAATCGATGATGTAATCAAGAAGGGATTAATCTATATATAGAGGAAAATTAGCTTTGTTACTAAAAGAGAGAGAGAGAGAGAGAGAGAGAGAGAGAGAGAGAGAGAGAGAGAGAGAGAGAGAGAGAGATAGAGAGAGAGAGAGTTGATAAATTTTTTTAACTTGAAAATGGTTAATTTTAGCTTCTAGATGTCTATAAAATGTTTAAATTTCCATAATTAGAAAACAAAATTTCCTTTTCTAAATTGGATTTTCGTTTAATTTTATTAGGAAAAGTTTCAACGTTATACTTTTAACACGAAACATACCTACAGCATATATCTGCCATAATTTTATTTTGCATGGAGCGCTCTTGTATTAAAATATTCATATAAGCCTATTCAAATATTTATTAGATATGACGTTGCGAAAGTAGACTGCAAAACTAATTTCAGCAAATGTTTGGCTTATGACGGTTTATTATTATAACTATTATTATTATTATTATTATTATTATTATTATTATTATCATCAGTAGTAGTAGTAGTAGTAGTAGTAGTAGTAGTAGTAGTAGCTAAGCTACAACACTAGTTGGAAAAGCAAGATGTAATAAGTCTAAGGGCTCCAACAGGGAAAAAATAACACTGCGAGGAAAAGAAGTAAAGAAATAAATAAACGATATAATAAGTAATGATAAATTAGAATAAAATATTTTAAAAACAGCAACATTAAAACAGATAATTCAAATATAAACATTAAAAAGACTTATGTCAGCCTGTTCAACATAAAAAAAAAAACATTTGCTGCAAGTATGAACTTTTGAAGATCCACCGATTCAACTACCCAATTTGGAAGAATATTCCACAACTTGGTCACGGCTGGAATAAAACCTCTAGAATACTATGTAATATTGAGTATTCTAGAAGTTTTATTCCAGGTTCTACTTAGCGGCACAGTCATCAAGGTCAGCAAATTAATCTAATATAGTAGAGTAAAATGGTAGTTTACACCCCAAGAAGATAAGGTAGACAATTGATGATGTACATATAATTTATCCTTATTGCAAAGTAAGCAAATATGTAAACAAATACACAAGGAAAAAATAAAAGAACATCCATATAAAAAAGGAATGACCAGAATATAACCAACTGAATAATGAGGATAATGATAATAATGGAGACAAAAACAGTATAAAAAGGGAATAGAGGACATAATAGAGACATAATAAAGGGCATAATAGCAAATTAATTTAATAAATGAATAAATTTTAGGAAGAGATACAGAGAAAGAGTAGTCGTGTTATGAAGGGATGGGTCATACAGAGAGAGAAGATCAATGGTAATGAGGGAGAGAAAGGGAAAGAAAGGGAGAGAAAAACTAAAACAGATGGGATGGATCAGACGGGGCTTTAAGGGAGAGACGCCCCCTGCAGGGGGGGGGGGAGATTGCGATGTAAGATCCAGCGAGATGTACTTCATGCCACACACAGTAGTGAGAAGAAGATTGAAAGAAAGCAAACCCTTTTACCTTTCTCTACGCGCAGAGGAAACATAATTTCAACAGTTTGTAATTCAAAGACCATTGGTAAAACAATCTCGCTTTTATAATGAAGGATAAGTGTCTGGCTATATATATGTGTATATATATATATATATATATATATATATATATATATATATATATATATATATATATATGTGTGTGTGTGTGTGTGTATATATATACAAATATATATGTATATATATACATATATATACATACATGTGTATATATATATATATATATATATATATATATATAAACATATATATGAGTCTGTGTATATATAAATATATATATATATGTGTGTGTGTGCGCGCGTGCATTTTCTGTCATGCTGATCGGCAACCACTCGGAAAACAAGTTACCCAAAAATTGCCCAAAACAGGCGTGTTGTAGTTAAGAAACGGGGAAGGCTGGGAAGAGTTGAATCTCCGTGTGTGTGCACATCTATCTAAATATTTAAGTCATTTTTGACGGAGCACGTACACTAGTTAGATAATAACATTCTATGTATCATCATACCAACCAGTCCCTTCTCCGTCATTTCATATCAAAATGTATTTCCATTTTTATTCTTGTTACAGTTAAATAGGGAAGGAAATTGTATGCATTCTCATTTCTTTCTTCTAAAAGCTTTATTTAGTTCACCCAAAGGTAGAGAGAGAGAGAGAGAGAGAGAGAGAGAGAGAGAGAGAGAGAGAGAGAGAGAGAGAGAGAGAGAGAGAGAGAGAGAGAGCTGTAATCTGTATCAGAAACATACACTAACTAATTATATAAAAACATTATATGAAGCATGATTAAGCATTACTTCCCGCATATTCAAAATTGCAACCCAATTGCAGTGATGAGATTGATATGTAATTAGTGCATTATACATTTCCTACACAGTAAAGAGATACAAAAGCACTGGTTTAACGACTGAAGCTAAAATAGCCAAAGTTTGAATAATACTCTGCTGACGGTATAATGCTCAATATTTGTGCTCATTCATCTAGATGTATCATTAGAATAATATGTCACTGTTGAAATTATGAGGAGGTTTGACCCAGTTTTATGCTATACGTCCATGATTGAAGAGTAAAATCTTTCTTTTATTATCAACCAGCGAA
>NC_090765.1:59703069-59723069 GCF_036898095.1 Palaemon carinicauda | reverse complement strand
CTATGACTATGGCTAAAAAGATGCTGATCAGATTCCTCTTTATCAAATGAGTACTAACAGTTAACAACTATTCTAAAGGCTCATTTATTTGAAAAGTCCAAAAAAATTGCAAGGTCCATATATAAAAAACATCAGAAAAAAAATTGGCGACTGTTGAAAATTTTATATATACTTTTAAAAACTTAAGGCAAAGGTGTACTTATAGTACCGTTAACAGTACATTTAATTATGAGAATAATCGACAATTAGAATGTCAATAGAATAAAAGCTAATCACCTCCATGCAACCAAACGTATTAATATCAAATGACAGAGATGTCTAGAAAAAAAATTCACAAGAGACTTAGGGTAGAATTTATCCATTAGCTACTAAGTATTATTTGATAAGAGAAAATAATTTTTTCAGGACCCAATATTATATTTGGTTCTAGACAAATTACCCTAATTTTCTTCACTGAGTAATGGAAAAACATGATTACCTTCCCACGTCGAGATCATAGTAAATAATCCCTCTTGGGAAATTTAGAAACCCTATCTTGGAAAATGATACCTCGTTACTTGTATGTATTTCTTGGAAAGGTACTGTAATCTTTTATCATTGTGCGCGATAAGGGATTGTTATTGCCATTATTATAAGGCCGAGTAGTAGTAGTAGTAGTAGTAGTAGTAGTAGTAGTAGTAGTAGTAGTAGTAGTAGTAGTAGTAGTAAGAATTTTGTGGTTGTGTTCTTCTAAAAGGAGATTCCAGATATAAGGTTATAAGTCAAGGGTTTTCTGACTGTCCTCTTCTAAAAGGAGATTCCAGATCTAAAGTTAAAAGCCAAGCGTTTCTGGCTGTGCTCTTCTAAAAGGAAATTTTAGATATAAAGTTATAAGTCAAGATTTTTCTGGTTGCACTCTTCTAAAAGATTTCCGATCTAAGATTATAATTCAAGCGTTTTCTGGCTATGCTCTTTTAAAGGGAGATTCCAGATCTGAGGTTAGAAGTCAAGCGTGTTTTCATAGTGCTCTTATGAGAGTAGTCAAGTGTTTTCTGGCTGTGTTCTTCTAAAATGAGATTCCGGATCTAAAATGACATTCTAGATCTAAGGTTATAAGTCAAGGGTTTTCTGATTGTCCTCTTCTAAAAGGAGATTCCAGATTTAAGGTTATAAGAGTTGAAGTAGTCAAGACTTTTCTGATTGTTCTCTTCTAAGAGTAAATTCCAAACCTAAGGTTATAAATCTTTTAAGAATTCTAAGAACGTTCGGCAAGAGGAACCAAAGGTCGAATTCCAGTTCGAGCCTGATCAGGATTTGAAATAGACATTTTGGTCTTTCGGATCATTGTTACTAGGAATATATGTATAGGGAGGTTCATACGTGTCTAAAACCCCTTCGAATTTACAAGTGAACGAGTTTCATCGTGAAATAGGATACAATTGTAATAGTTTATATAGGTGAAAGAATTAATTTATTGTTACTATTGTTGTTAAAATATCTTATTTTGATTTATTGCTTCTCTTAAAGTTTATTTATTTCCTTGTTTCCTTTCCTCACTGGGCTATATTTTCCTGCTGGAGCCCTTGGGTTTATAGCATCTTGCTTTTCCAACTGGGGTTGTAGCTTAGCTTGTAATAATAATAATAATAATAATAATAATAATAATAATAATAATAATAATAATAATAATAATAATAATATAAAAAATACATTTAAAGAATAGTATAGCCAACCACAGTCAGAGCATACTATTTGTCATTCAAGAATGAAATATTACAGGAAATTATTTCAGTCCGACAAACAGCACCAATCATAAGAATAATAACAGAATAATAACAATATATGAAAAAGACATTTAAAGAACGGTATAGTCAATGTTAATAGCAATAATTAGCAATGGTGTATTTTTAACTATAAACCTGAAATAAAATTTAGTATGCTTGGATATCAGGTTTATAATAAAAATACACCATTGCTAATTATAGCCCTTAACATTTAATTATCTGACCATAGTTTATTATACCATTGTTTAAATGTGTTTTCCATATGTTATTATTATGCTATAATTATCATTATTATTATCATTAGTGATAATTGACAGACTGCAATAATTCCCATCAACATTTTATTCTTGAATGTCATAGAATATCTTCAGACTGTGGTTAGATAAACCATTCTTTAACTATCTTTTTCATATTTTATTATCATTATTCTATTATCATTGTTATTACTTATGGTGATTGACGGACTGCAATAATTCCATAAATACTTCATTCTCGAAAAACATAGTATATCCTTTGACTCTGGTAGATTTGCTATTCTTAAAATAGGATACATTACTTTTTTTTTCTCTTTACAAGTTCAGGATAAAAGTTTCCTTCCCACTGCACCAAAAAGTCTTATTTTTTGCTCCTTCCTTTTCATCCAGTTTCTAATGCATTCAGAATTATTATTCGTCCTCTTCGCTTATTACGTCGACAAAAAGTTTCGAGAACTTCCTTAGGGTAATGATAATGAGCACTCAAGTTCATAAAAGTTGTTCTACTGCTTTGCATAATTTCTCTCTCTCTCTCTCTCTCTCTCTCTCTCTCTCTCTCTCTCTCTCTCTCTCTCTCTCTCTCTCTCTCTCTCTCTCTCTTTTCCCCCCCAAAAAATTATACATATATATATATATATATATATATATATATATATATATATATATATATATATATATATATATATATATATATATATACATTTCCCTGTTTGAGCCATGAGGCTTATAGTATCTTGCTTTTCCAACTAGGGTTGTAGCTTGGCTAGTAATAGTAGTACGTACATACATACATACATACATACATACATGTGTATATATACACATGTATTTGCACATATATATATATATATATATATATATATATATATATATATATATATATATATATATATATACAGTACACACATATAACTGACGATATTAACGCTTGTTCGATTTATACTTGGGATGTAAGCATTGTGGTGCCAAAAGGGACAAGACATTATCATGCCAAAATAGTGTAGCATTAAGAGATAAAACCATATGAATACCTTATGAGGTGTGAATTGATAAAATCTCATCTCTTTTCTGAAGTTTCCTAATAACCCCCCAATTGAGTAACTAAAACAAATGCTAAAAACTTAGACCCTTGAATAACTAGTGATAGATGAGAACAGATGAGAATAACTATGTACATAAACATACACGAAAATATCGCAGGGTCGTTACGATAAGATAACGAGACTTTGTGTTCAGATTTTGCATATACGTGAGGCCGAAGAATTGATTTGAATATAAAATTTAGGTCTTAAGCCAAACACTGGGGCATTAAAGACAATCTAGCGCTATTAAAATATAAATTAATCAATCATACCCGTACTCTCACAACATTTGGTATCATTTCACCTCATAAAACAAATCACACAACTTTCATATAATAACATCTAAATTCAGAAGAGTGAGACATAATATATTCTATTTCCATTTTTTTATCATGAAGATAAAGTTGAATGTTTTCGCACTACTGAATAGAGAAAGGAATAGGCAATATACGTACTGATGAAAATACATTAGTAATTACTTATATTTGGGCCATGTGTACTTTATCGAATAGTAAATAGATATATCAAATGTTTTTTTAAATGACGTAGTAATTCAAGTCCGCAAATTAAAAGTATTGTTTAATATGCTTGATCATTTAGAAGGATTTTTCTGTACTGTTCCTTTAGAGTTGTGATGGCCTACTGGAGGTGTCCCTGCATAGCGTTCGCCGAACAAGGGTTCGAGTCTCGCTCAAACTCATTAGTTCCCTTGGTCGCTGAAACCTCCTTATGAGCTAAGGATGGGGGATTTGGGGAAACTTAACGGTCTATCTGCCGAGTCATCCGCTGCCTTTGCCAGACCCTCCCTGGTCCTATTTTGGGTGGAGAGGGGGCTTAAGCACTGATCATATGTACTATATATATGGCCAGGCTCGAGGATTGGGGTTTGGAGGAGCCTATGGGTGTACCTGCTAAGTTATCAGAAGCCATTGCCTGGCCTTCCCTGGTCCTAGCTTGGGTGGGGGGGGGGGGCCGTTGATCATACGTATATATGGTCAGACTCTAGGACATTGCCCTGCTAGCTAGGGTATTGTCACTGTTCCTTGCGTCTGCCATTCATGAGCGGTCCTTCAACCGTACATAGGTTACCTTTCAAAATATCCTGAAAACGAATCTATAATAAACTTCTAGGTTACCGAGGATATTCTACTAGAAAATTATGCAGAAGTATAGATGTAATCGTTTCTGAAACTCATCAAATCGTAATAATCTGCTGTTATAAGCGAGACATTAATTTACAAAAAAGAAAAAAAATCATGAAATATTTGGATGTGCTTAATGTGTTCCTTTAAAGAAACGGTAACAAAACAGTCATACACTGTATACACAATTCTTTGTAGCATTTGAAATGCTGTAATCATGAGGTTCCTTCTATTTAATCACAAAACTATTAAAACATTATCACTATGTGTATCATTCAATCCGAATTTTGATTTTATGAGGAACGCATGATCTCATACTTCAACAACAGACGACTACCAGAGAAAACAACTCATGTCCCTGACCACCAAAACTTGTATAAATTCAGAAGCCAGGAGTGAAAGAGAAACTCGAATTCACGACCTGTGCCCGGAAGCCTTAGGCTTACGAATTCAGTGTGAACATTGTAGATTAAATTATAAGCTCTGAGGTACGAGGTCACGAGGCTAATATTCACAGGGACTGGATTGGATGAAACGGCCTTACTGGCAAAGAGAATGCAGAATTGTTTATTACAGTTGAAGTTGTTGTTATTGTTATCATTGCGTTTAGCGTAATTTCTAATATGCGCCTATGATAGGATAAAAAAATCTCTCCGGTGTGGCACTCATATAAGATGCGAAGTTTAACGACACCTATGTCTTAGCATAAGTGCTTAGATTCAACTTGCTCTCTCTCTCTCTCTCTCTCTCTCTCTCTCTCTCTCTCTCTCTCTCTCTCTCTCTCTCTCTCTCTCTCTCTCTGTCTGTTTTGTGACTTGAAATCTCCACAAAGACCATGTTTCCCCAGAGTTTATTACTGTACATACTTCCTCATTACAATATAAAGTACTCCATTCTTTTTTTTATTAAAAATGTAGCCCTGATTTGTACCTTGAAAACATTGGAGTCATAGCCCGTAAGTTTTTCATATGATTCTTGAACTGTTTAAATTTGCTAAAAGAAAGAGCCTCCATGGTTGAAGATCCTTTTGGACAGGGAATTACCTACCTGTTTCATCTTGTCTCTTCTACTAACTGCTTTTTCTCATTTGTATGGGGTAAGCCCGGTTTCCTTCTTTTTAAAGATTTAGCTTTGACTTTGTGGTTGACCGCAGCCCCGATCGGCTGCCCTGCCTGATATCGCTTAGACCCCAGTAACTTATGTTCATGTGTTGTACCAGTCACCAGCGTCCTTCCACCCAACAGCGAGGAGTTTTGGCGGCGTTAGGTAGACAGTTCGAGACATGTGAGGTGTCTGTTGTGTCTTTATAAGGTGTTGGAGTGGCTTTGTTTGTCTGTGTATTAGTCTGTAACACCCATTCGCTTTAAGCAAACCTATCCATCGATTACATACATAATCCTGAGGTATCTACACGTCTCTCTGAATGGCCGGCTGTCTCTCGTTAGGCCCTAATATGAATGCCTGGCTTCCGCTATTGATATGTGAGAAATGCATCCGTTCTAATTCGCTAACTAGAACGTGTTTAAACTTTAAAATGCATGAAATATTTAAGGTACTGAAATTTCATATATACTGTACTTATATATACTATTGGGTATTTACATTTCTTATTGAACGATGAAATGCATATATTTTCTTTAAATGTTAAAAATATTTACCCATCTCCGACTTCTCCCAAAGAAAATTCGAAAATTTTGACGACGAGGTGAATGTACCAGCAAGATTTACTAGAGGAAAAAGAAAAAATTTTTTTTTTTGTACAAAAATATGAAATACAAGCAAGTAAACTTTGAGTCACTGCTAACGGCTATAATATGAAAAAAGGTAAACATTATCATTATTCAAATTTGAGAAAATATTTCTCTAACTTACTACGTTTGACAAAACTGTTTTGAGGACAAACTGAAGGTCATTTTAAACTTCCGTCTGTATTCAAAGCGGTACTTGTTTGATACAAGATCAAATGGAAAATGGCTGCCTTTCATGTAAGATGTAGTTATTTTACTATTTCGAAATACTTCCTTTCCCTTTTAGGATGAAATAATGGGAACCTAAATGCAAGGAAGTATTATGTGGTTGATTCTACTTAATCGATTTTTATCGTTGTCATATTATTATCATTATCATTATTATTATTATTGTTATTATTATTGTTGTTGTTATTACAAGCTAGGCTATAACCCTAGTTGGAAAAGCAAGATGCTATAAGCCCAAACACTTTAACAGGGAAAAATAGTACAGTGAGGAAAGGAAACACAGGAATACATAAACTACGAGAGAAGTAATAAACAATTAAAATGTTTCAAGAACAGTAACAACATTAAATTAGTTCTTTCATAATTAAACTATAAAAACTTTTAAAAAGGGGGAAGGGTGGGGAGGGTTCATTCTCAATGTGTGCGCGCGTGTGCGTGCATATCTATATATGTAGTCATCCTTTTGACGGGTCTCGTACACTAGTACGTAGTATTTGTAGCCCAACAAACAGGATAGCATCTAAAAGTTGATCAATATTACTTCCTGCTTGTAATTAAAACTGCTGTCTACCCAGTAAGTAAATTTTAACTCGCATCTAAAGTGCTTCGTTAAAAATTCACAGGAATTAACGACCAATCAGAAAATCTTTCTTCATTACTAAAATCAGAGCCACAAATGTGCCTCCCAGCTGTCGACCTCAAGCACTGAAGATATCCCACAATGTTTATAAAAAAAAAAAAAAAAAAAAAAAAAAAAAAACTTAATTTTATTAGGAAATTCACCGTAAAAAATATACTGTTCTTAGCTGTATTTCATTAAAATAAATGCGACCGTAATTTTACCTTACTTTGTTATATTTTACGGGTTGGTGACCGTTATATAACTCCTTTATGTCAATACACCCGTTTTTAAAACGGTAAAAATCCTGGACTAAATATAGCCATGATTTACCGTTTGTTTAAGGCAAGTTTATACAATGCAGTAAAACGGATATTTTTATTTAATTTTTCTTTAAGTTATATATCATGTTTCTGATAAAGTGGCAATCAAATGAAGAATAAGCCTCAGTCTTCAAATAGATTTTAAGTCGCATAAAGAAGCATAGTTCTAAACTATGATCAGATTGCGGAATGATCTTCCTCATCAGGTAGATGAATAGGTTGCACTTCAGAAGTTCAAACTTGCAGAAAATGTTTTTATGTTGAACAGGCTGACCTAGTTTATATAAGACAAGTTCTATTTTAACACTGATACTGATGTTGAAATAGTTTATATCAATTATTCTTCACATCTCATGTAGTTTTATTTTCTTATTTCCTTTCCTCTCTGGGCTATTTTTTCCTGTTGGAGCCTTTGGGCTTATAGTACCCTGCTTTTCAAACTAGGGCAGTAGCATAGCTGCTAATAATAATAATAATAATAATAATTAATAATAATAATAACAATAATAATAATTATTATGATAATAATGAGAAATATGTTCATCCAAAATAAGACATATAAATCAAACAAAGAAAAGAACAAGACCAACTCCTTACATTTCATTTAATTGCTCTAAAAGTCTCATTAAGGCCAAAATAAATGATGATTTTCCCCTCAATACAAATCCCGTATTAAAGAATTTCCTAGAAGCCGGCATCATTATTTCCTGTCTCTAAGGGATTCGAAATCTTTAACTTGTAATGCCCAAACAATTCTTTTTTGGGGGGATCAGGAGCTTAAACCCAGAATAGTTTATTTTCCCCTTGGAGCTTAGGGAAAAGGGAATTCAAAATTATGTCTACATTGCGCAGTTTCTTTGTTTTGATATTCTTAAAACTAGCTGACATGTGTCTTTTTTATAGTTTACATATGAAATATCTGCTTTGATGTTGTTACTGTTTTTTAAATATTCTAATAGTTTCATTATTTCTCATATCCTTTATCTATTTCCTTATTTTCTTTCCTCACAGGGCTAATTTTGCCTGTTGGAGCCCTTTAGCTTATAGCATCCTCCTTTTCCCACTAGGGTTGTAGCTTAGCTAGTAATAATAATAATAATAATAATAATAATAATAATAATAAAATAACAAAAATAATAATATTAATAATAATAATAATAATAATAATAATAATAATAATAATAATAATAATAATAATAATAATAAATAACACACTAAAGATGGTCATCTTCCGAATGCCATATTTGTTATTGTTAACATTTTTCAACTTATAAAACCAAGATGTTTAACTTTTTTTCGTCATAATCAATCTTTGCAGACTAGTTTAAAGTCCACTCATGAATGTCAGAAGCAAGGGACAGTTATTTGCCCTATCAAGCAGGACAATGCCCAAGAGATTTACCATATATATTGATCAGCTCCAAGAACCCTCTCCATACAAGCTAGGACCAGGGAGGGCCAGGCAAAGGCTGTTGATGACTCAGCAGGTAGACCTATAGGCTCCCCCAAAATAGCCCATCTTTAGCTTACAAATATGGTAAGGTTGCAGGGACTAAAGGAGCTATCGAGTTTGAGCGGATATCTGACGATCACCAGTCAGGGACGTTACCAAATAGGCCACCACAACAGTCTCATTTCTATTACTACATAAATGAGTAAAAAACTATACATTTTTTTTCTTACTGTTATTTACATGCAACCTCGTCTTTCTCAACATTATACTTCTTCAATTATTCATTTAATTGTATCAGTTTTAGTATACAAATGAATTTTGGCCACCATACCTATAGACGTGAATTTATGTATCGTTTTAGGAAAATTTACTAAAGAAGTCCTTAATATCAAATTCTCCCTAGAAATGGTAAAAGATATTAGCATATTTTACACAAATATTAAACGCAAATCTATTGAGATTTAATTCCATAAAAATAAAAAACAAATATTTTCAATAATATCCCACATTTTCAGAACAGGTTAGCATAAAAATATTTGTATTCTCCTTAATATTCTTGAGAACGGCAAGTCCTGTCAGTCATAATTTGTCGGAATATGTCGGGAATTGCGTGACCCATTACATATTTTATATACCTGCATTAATAAAATAGTCGAGGTATTTTATAATAAATACATCGAGAAGATAAAAATGATCTAAGAACACAGTTTGTCTCCTTGTTACACTGGCTTTGAAAAGATGAAAATTCCAATCAAAACGTAATATCTCATAAAGCACTGTAAAGAAGATCCTATTTATAGGAAACTGTCCTTCAAACGTAATTGAAAGCAAACATGAATTCTATTTTAAACCTTTTACTTTTCTACCTCGGAAAGAATAAATGTACAATCACATTTGAATTTGCATAATGATACCACACACCTGTTATTGTTAATGTTCTTCGTCGACTGCAGAGTTTCTCCAAATTCCACTGTAATACCTTCGTTTAGATGATGAAATAAGCCTAAATGTCCCCTCTGTGATGGCTTGCATTATAAAATATGAAGTTCGTCCCAATCCTTTATCTGGCTACTATAGGGATCTTCTAGTTACGCTGCCTTCGAACTGTAACAAAACAATAAGTTTAGTAAATCTAATAAAAGGACTGAGATAAATTTTCTTTGGATCAGTTATTCTGTTAAAACTTGATAATAGAATAATAATCTTTGTACACCTGCATGATAAATCGCATAAAATTGACTGGGCCCACTGTAGTAGAATAGAAAAATACAATTATACTGTCGCTACAAACTTTGGATTTTTATCGATACACATAATAAAGGAAATAGTAATCTACCTCCAGGTCTATATGTCCTTGACACAATCCTACACAATATGTTCCAAGTAGCTTTGATAGACTACATAAGGACTATAGGTAATCCTCTTCAACACCCTTGACTTCCTTTGGTTTGTACAGTACCTTGATTAAACTAGGACATTTGCTCTTTATTTGATAACTTCATTTCAACTTAATGACCTTTTCTCAGCATAAAATGGTGATATGTCTAATTTTGATTGTTTTTGGTGAAAAAAGATTTTTTTTTGTTCTGTTGTATGTGGTATTCTTGAAATTTCCCTACTTTTCAGTGTTCTACTTTGTTCATCTCCAAATACTCAGTGTGTATCACGTATTTGGTCTTAATTCCCACGATAAAAGTTATCTATACTTATATATATATATATATATATATATATATATATATATATATATATATATATATATATATATATATATATATATATATATATATATATATATACACGTACATATAAGAAAAACGCACATGTATTTTATGTATACACATGCATGATATACATACATATATATATATATATATATATATATATATATATATATATATATATACATATATATATATATATATATATATATATATATAGAGAGAGAGAGAGAGAGAGAGAGAGAGAGAGAGAGAGAGAGAGAGGAGAGAGAGATAGAGAGAGAGAGAGAGAGAGAGAGAAACGGCAAGAAAATAAATGTATAATTATCTACAACATGGAAAATTTCACAGCCACGCATCACAACCCAGTGTTGTTCTAATACCTGATCGAATAGCGGAGTAAATATTAGCGGGAGGTCATTTTCTTTACCTTATACTGCACCACCTAAAAATGAAAAATGATGCGAATACTGTTTTATACTGATTTAACCATCACCAGCATAAAGTCTAACCTTCAACTTATGGCCTTATGATGGTCCAATAAACCTGATACTTTTGTCTTTAATGATACCAATGGATAACGACTAAACATTATGGTGGTCTATTGGAAACGTCCAGGCCTGACGATCTGCCGGACTGGAGTTCGAGTCCGGCTCAAGCTAGCTAGTTTCTTATAGCGCCTGTAACCTCACCACCCTTTTGAGCTAAATATGGGGGGTATAAGGAGTCTACAAATCTACCTACTGAGTCATCACCAACCATTACCAGGCCTTACCTGTTCCTAGCTTGAGTGGAAAGGGGCTTTGGCGCTAATCTTATGTATACTGTTCTTAAAATATCTTATTTCAATTGCTCATAACTTCTCATACAGTTTATCAATTTTCCTTAATTCCTTTCCTCACTGGGCTAATTTTCCATGTTGGTGCCCTTGGACTTATATCATCATGTTTTCAACTAGGGTTGTAGCTTAGCTAGTAATAATAATAATAATAATAATAATAATAATAATAATAATAATAATAACAACAATAATAATAATAAAAATAATAATAATAATTATAATTATAATAACAACAACAACAACAACAACAACAACAACAATAATGATAATAATGTTAATAATAATAATAATAATAATAATAATAATAATAATAATAAATGGTCAGTCTCTTGGGCAATGTAACTGTCATTCATGAGTGGCCTTTAAACCTCCACTCGAATATATTAAGCAGGACATTAACCTCGTCTCTCCGGTACTACTGAAAACCACTGCTGATTAAAATTATAGTATTATTAGGACACATAAAACCTTTAAAACCACTTTGCCCCGTACCAACTCCCACTCATTATCCCTCTGGTTCACGTTTAGCGCCATTCCATGGAATTTGTACTTATCACTTATTGATTGAATAATTTAATACTATAATTAAGAGGTACACCCATTCTCTCTCTCTCTCTCTCTCTCTCTCTCTCTCTCTCTCTCTCTCTCTCTCTCTCTCTCTCTCTCTCTCTCTCTCTCTCTCTCCCCCGTACAATACGAACCCCATGTCTATAACACATATACAATGCATAAGTCAAAGAAATACGAACAAACGTAATTTTACTCAAGATTACGTCATTGTAGACAGCAAAACGTTTAATTTCAAGGACAAATACATTCTACAATGAGACACAAATTACCAGTAATAAAACGTTTGACAATGTGACCTTCCAAAGTATAGCCTGTTGTATGCAAACAAAACTTTAATTCTTTTATAAAGCTGAGCAAAGAAGCAAACATTGCACTAAATACCGTATGCTATATACAGTATACTCTATTTCTTAATAAACATATTTTTTCTTAAAATCTTTCCAAGAAGCCTATGGTGCACTCCCTATTTCACACGCTAAATATATTTAGCTCAGCCAACTAAGTTGGAAAGAAGTTATGCTTTATCCCCTGTGTGTGTGTGTTTGTTTGAAAACAGCTTTCTGGTCACAATTTTAGTCGTGAAGTACTGCAACTTGCAAGGATTAACTGTTATGTAAACAGATGGAAATGATTAAATTTTGGAAGGTCAAGACTAAAGGACAAGGTCGCGCTCAAGCAAAATGTTCAATTCAGGCAATCAGCCATAAGCTTGGACATCGTTGTCACAGAGATTTCAAATCTCGTTCATATCCGAGTGTATGAAAATCAACGCCAATTAATAAATGTTTAGGTCAAAGGTCAAGGTCAAGGAAGGGCAAAAGGTTGAGAAATAAGCTGTCGTGGCGAATGTCTGCACTCTACTAACTGCTCCTATCGTTCCATGTTTGTCTTCCACTGTAGTGTGCACATAACACTCATTGTATAAACATCTAATTCCATTCCACTTCTGAAAACTTGAAAAACTAAGTAATGTTTCGTGAGAGTAGCAAGGTCAAGGCAATTATGCTAGCGTAGGAAACTTTGGGAATAATCATAGTACATAATTTATATTGTCACACACACACACACACACACACACACTTAGAAGTAAGGAAAACTGATGACAATTATACTCTAGGCTGAAAATTTAAAAACTTGTAAATTTTTCTCTCCATATTCTGAAAATGAAAGAATAGGATAATTGAAAAACAAGATTTTTATAATTTCATATAGCTAAATCACGACATATTTCTTTATCAAAATATTAGTCTAAAATTATTTCTTAATTAAAATTATCCGTTTACTCCCCAAAACAAACCCTGGTGTAGCTTTATAATATTACTAAGAAGTTAATGTTCAAATATTGTCGATTTAATGCGGCGTTTCATCATAGCATTATTATTAAATTAACTTTAATTCCGTTAATTGCTATAAGTTTGTCCATAGGATTTTTGGGGGTCTCACCTAGGTACCGAAAGGGAATAAGAGAGAGAAATCCTATAACAAAAGAGAGTAAGTGAACGAGAGAGAGAGGAGAGAGAGAGAGAGAGAGAGAGAGGAGAGAGAGAGAGAGAGGAGAGAGAGAGAGAGAGAGAGAGAGAGAGAGATCCTAATATAACAGAGAAATCTTATGAGAGAGAGAGAAAGAGAGAGCCTTACCTTATTGCCTTATTGCCTTATTTTTTGTTTGGGTTCCCCCAGGTCCCTCAGTGTGAGGCACCTCGTATATCCACCAGAGAGTTGCTAATACATCTTCCGGTGTATTTTGCATCTTCCAGTCTTGGATGGTCTGGGATGCATCTTAGGTATTTATCGAGCTGCTTTTTAAACGCATCTACGCTCACTCCTGATATGTTTCTTAGATGAGCTGGCAGCACATTAAATAGTCGCTGCATTATCGATGCTGGTGCGTAGTGGATTAATGTCCTGTGCGCCTTTCTCAGTTTACCTGGAATGCTTTTTGGTACTATTAATCTACCTCGGCTTGCTCTTTCTGATACTTTAAGCTCCATGATGTTTTCAGCAATTCCTTCTATTTGCTTCCATGCTTGTATTATCATGTAGCGTTCTCTTCTCCTTTCTAGACTGTATAGTTTTAAAAATTGCAGTCTTTCCCAGTAATCAAGGTCCTTAACTTCTTCTATTCTAGCAGTATAGGACCTTTGTACACTCTCTATTTGCGCAATATCCTTTTGGTAGTGTGGGTACCATATCACATTGCAGTACTCGAGTGTACTACGCACATAAGTTTTGTAAAGCATAATCATGTGTTCAGCTTTTCTTGTTTTAAAGTGTCTGAATAACATTCCCATTTTTGCTTTACATTTAGCCAACAGTGTTGCTATTTGGTCGTTGCATAACATATTCCTATTTAAAATTACACCAAGGTCTTTAATTGCTTCCTTGTTTGTGATTGTCTCATTATTAGGTCCCTTGTATGCATACACCATTCCTTCTCTGTTTCCATAATTTATTGATTCGAATTTATCGGAGTTAAATACCATCCTATTTATCTCCGCCCATTCATATATTTTGTTTAGATCTCTTTGTAGTGAGTTCCTATCTTCATCACAAGTAATTTCTCTACTTATTCTTGTGTCATCGGCGAAACTTCTCACTACGGAGTTTTCAACATCACAGTCTATGTCTGAGATCATAATAACAAATAGCAGTGCAGCTAATACCGTACCTTGGGGCACACCAGATATTACCTGGGCTTCATCTGATTTCTCGTCATTTGCAACCACTATCTGTTTTCTGTTTTGCAGGAATTCTTTTACCCATTTTCCTATCTTTCCCACAATATTATGCTTTCTCATTTTTTTCTCCAATATGTTATGGTCTACCTTGTCAAAGGCTTTTGCAAAATCTAGATAGATCACATCTGTGTCTTTTTCATTTATCATATTATTGTATATGTTTTCATAGTGAGCTATCAGTTGGGTCTGTGTACTTTTTCCAGGTACGAAACCGTGTTGACCCATATTAAACAAATTATTTTTGACCAAATGGTTCATTATTTTCTTTTTTATTACCCTCTCATACACTTTCATAATATGTGATGTTAGACTAACAGGTCTATAATTGCTTGCCTCTAGTCTTGATCCACTTTTGAAGATAGGGGTTATATAAGCTAATTTATGTTTAACATATATCTCGCTCATATCTATACTCTGTCTTAGAGAGAGAGAGAGAGAGAGAGAGAGAGAGAGAGAGAGAGAGAGAGAGAGAGAGAGAGAGAGATCCTAATATAACAAGAGAAATCATATAATAATAGAGAGAGAGAGAGAGAGAGAGAGAGAGAGAGAGAGAGAGAGAGAGAGAGAGAGAGAGAGAGAGAGAGACCTTATAACCCGATAATTTCAAATCATCATTTCGTCTTACATAACATCAAAGTCAATCTTCTTAACAGGTGAAACCACCACCAGGACATCAGCTAACACACTCAAGAAAATAATAAAACAGAAAGTTAAAGGGCAAAGTTGCAAAAGCAGCATCTACCTGAACAGCCCAAGAAGTTATTAAGACGTAAAAGTCACAGGAACCTACACCACGAAGATTCCTATAAATATCCTTAATTTCTTTTTTTTTAATATTTTAGAATTACTATTTCCAATATCATTATTATTATTATTATTAACTGCTAAGCTACAACCCTAGTTGGATAAGCAGGATGCTATAAGCCCAGGGGCCCCAACAGGGAAAATAGCCCAGTGAGGAAAGGAAACAAGGGAAAATAAAATATTTTAAGAGCAACAGCATTAAAATAAATATTTCCTAAATAAACTACAAAGACATTAACATAACCAGAGGAAGAGAAATAAGATAGAATAGTGTGCCTGCGTGTACCTTCAAGCAAGAAAACTCTAACCCAAGACATTGGAAGACCATGAATACAGAGGCTATGACACTACCCAAGACTAATTTTTCGTATCTATTTGCTACCTTCCTGAACGAATCACTTTGCTTTAGTACAGTATTATCATTTACAATATCGAAAAATATATATATTGAATAAGATAGTAATTAACTTTTATCGCTAATGTATATATTTATGGCAAAACTGAAAAATTGATATGAAAATCCTAAAAGAATAAAGATACAAAAAATTAAAAAGTACACCACAAACGAGAGAGAGAGAGAGAGAGAGAGAGAGAGAGAGAGATTTTCATGCAGAAGGCGACCCCTAAGCCAGTCCCTGATAAAAACGGAATCCGATGGTATCTCATAAAGTAAGCCGTATGCAAAAGACCAAAACTGTTTTTGCATGCAGGATACGAGGGCATAAGCAAAGGATCCATCTCCTTAAAAATGATCTTGTGAGATTACAGGAGCTTTAAACCACAATCTATGTGTATATATTCCTTTATTTATACACACACACATTATATATTTATATATGTATATAAAATATATATATGTATATATATATTATATATATATTATATATATATATATATATATATATATATATATATATATATATATTCCCTTTTGAGTAGGGATTCCTTAACGTGGTGAGAGGGTTTGTGTATCGCCAGGATCAGTGAAGCTGTACTAGTCAGTGACACCAATACTATGTTGGTTTGCTGTGACTAATCAGACTAAAATCTTCCATCATCACTAATCGGCAGTGTCTAGCGTGGTGATGAAAACTGACCAAACCCCACGACATGAATAAGTACAAGTCTGAGGCCTTTGTCCTGCAGTGGACTAGAAACGGCTGCATTTATTGTTGCTGTGTTTATATATATATATATATATATATATACATATATATATATATATATATATATATATATATATATATATATATATATAATATATATATATATATATATATATATATATATATATATAATATATTATATATATAAATATATATCACCCACATGACATTTATTATCGAATTCTACCTTTGGAAATGTATATCCACTGTAAATTAATTTATGATAAATGCTTCTAGCTGGAAAAGGATTCGAGCCTATGCCCAAGTCGAAACAATGCCTTCAGGACTCAGGGACGACCTTACCAATCGAGCTATCAAAATCTCTTAAATATGGACCAATACACAATTTTGAACTGGCACTACGACCAATTAGTGCATTGTATTGCAAGTAAATTACTTAACTGCAATGTTGTATTTATACGTACGATTAGCGGCCATATATAAGCATTTCTTTCTCCGTATGTACAGTATATCTTGGTTGATTGTAACTCTCAGATTTTCGAACATAGGGACATTTGTTGGTTACTGGACTCGGAGGTAACTATATCATTGTACAAGATGAATAAAATACACCAAGACCATAGAAATAAAGGTTTTAGCACGCAAGATCCATGTTTACAATGATTTTTCCTAACTAAATCATATCATTTTCCTATACCAAGTCCTGTCGTTTCTCTTGCTCCTTACAAATACAATAATTGTCCAGTGGTCATTCTTATCCTTTGACTTCCACCTAACTCGACTCCAACTATATGCTATTCCTTAAAATATTCTATATCATTTTATGGAAAAAATAGTATATTGCTAACGATAAACACCGGACAAATAATAACTAATAAGTCTCCATCTAGGTGAGTGAGAACATACAAAATATCTGGAAATTGAAAAGGAGTAACCTATATACCCGCATAACTCACCCTAACCCTTCAATTACCACCACTGACGACTATTTGTTTGGAAAATTGTACAGTTGCAGTTTTAATCCCGAAAGGCCAGTCTTCATATTTAGGGTACAGCCTTCTCTGCATGAAATACATTTCATGGGGAAAAACATCTGATGTATGGCGGTCGGAAATGAATGGAATCGCCTACTAAGTTTCCCTTCAGCTTCTATTTTGTTACAGTGTATGCATCTAGTGTACGCGACCTGTCAAAAGTGACGGGTAAATATTTAGGTATGCAGTATATGCACACACACGCACATCCACGGATTCAACCCTTCCACCCCCTCCACCTTTCGACACATTGTGGGAGATTGTGGTTTCGGAGCGTACCTCTCAGGGTACCCCCTCTCACCAGAGTATGACTACTCCTCTAACCACCATCCGAGTAACAGGGAGAGACAGAGTAGTTATACGTTTTGGCAATGCCGTTCACCGTGACGGAAAAGAAAGAAAAAAACATATATATATATATATATATATATATATATATATATATATATATATATATATATATATATATATATATCTACACATAGATAATATATGTATAATAAATATCTATTTATTTATAAAATATATATATTACATAAATATCATCATCATCATCTCCTACGACTATTGACGCAAAGGACCTCAGTTAGATTTCGCCAGTCGTCTCTCTCTTGATCTTTTAAATCAACACTTCTCCATTCATCATCTGTTACTTCACGCTTCACAGACAAACACTCGCTCTGTTTTATACATGTGATATGACTGGGAGGTTACCTCCCTCTTTTATGAACCACCTATTACTTATTTTATTGACTTATTAAAAGGGAATAACACCCCCTCAATTTAATAAGGTTTATTATGAAATTCCATTCTTATAAGTATTTCATCACTGAGGATCTGCAACATAAGATTACGTCTAGCTAAACACAGTTCTGGTTCAATAGTTGAAAGAAGAAAGAAGTGTTCACACACAAACCAATATGTAAAATATATCACGACTTGACCCTGAGGCAAGTAAATTACTTTTACTTCTACTGCATGGAAATAATATAAACCTAAGGAAAACTTTTGCCGGACAAATATTAAATAAATATAACAGAGACAGACAGACAAAACAAACAGATAAAAATGTTATTACTAACATATATTTTATTATAAAACACAATACATGTAAGTGGGGATTTTTTTGAATTAGCTGAATAAATGTACAAGGGATAATCTCATAAAGATTTCCATAAAGACAAACTATTAATTGGAAAACATGATGATCTAAATTCTTGCTTTGCATTTCAATTTTTGGTACCTTTAGTCTTCTGTAAACAATAGTTTTGGACTGATAGCTGATAAGAAAAGTCGTTTACCACCGGGACCCCAACACAGAAAGTTTAATACATTTCAGCTTTTCTATTAAAACTAATCCTCCTCTCAGAATGATAATTACTGCAATCATTTGCAAAAATGCACATAATCAACTACGAACCCAATATCTATTCTCTCAGTATCTGAGTTGGGGCCACTCGTATGCAAGTTTGAAAGGTCAAATAAAGCCATATGCTATATTTGTTTCCAATTACCTGAACAATGATGCAATGCACTTTCTATTCTTCATGCTCAAATATGGTTTCATATCATATTGCCAAATACTTGTTCGCTTCAGGGTTCCTTTAAATCACGTTGTTGAATTTACTATGAAAACATATTGGTTTTAATTTTAGTTTCTGTTTTAGTCAATGTATTGTTGTATTCACATATATACTTCCCAAACCCGAACATATTTCGTTAACGGCCTTACCATGTTGAAAACACCGCCGCTAGTCTTGAACACTTCTTTTTTAAGGTTCAGTTTTAATTTAGTACTAGCATTTCTTGCTTGATTATAGATATCCCTTATTGATTGCAAGCACGGGCTTCCACTAAATTGTAGTTCTTGTTTGTTTGTTTATATATACACATATATATATATATATATATATATATATATATATATATATATATATATATATATATACATATATATATATATATATATATATATATATATATATATATATATATATATATGTATATATTATATGATGAAATGGGAATAGTCCTGTTGGATTGGAGAGAAATTTTGTATCTGTGTCATCCAATCAGGAACGCCTACGGTTTCCCACTGATCTTCTGTGACTGCCCGTTGATCAGGTACGAATTTTAATGTTGAAAATATGAAAAAGTCCTCATATTAGAAAATAATCGATGGTGTTTCTACTCTATGTATTTAGGGTTGTGGTGACCGATGCGATAATGTCCCTGACTGGCGAACTCCAGACTGGGTTTCGAGTCCCGCTCAAACTCGTTAGTTCCTTTGATCGCTGCAACCTTACCATCCTTGTAAGCTAAGGATGAGGGGTTTGAGGGAGCCTATAGATCTATCTGCTGAGTCATCACCAGCCATTGCCTGGCTCTCCTCGGTCCTAGTTTGGGTGGAGAAGGGCTTGCTGACCATTTGTAATATGGTCAGTTTCTAGAGCATTGTCCTGCTAGTTGGGGCAATGTCACTGTTCCTTGCTTCTGCCATTCATGAGCGGCCTTTAAACCTTACCATAGTTGTAAAGTAAGGATGGGGAGTTT
>NC_090765.1:59690569-59693069 GCF_036898095.1 Palaemon carinicauda | reverse complement strand
ATATATACATATATATATATATATATATATATATATATATATATATAAATATATGTATGTGTATATATACATATATATATATATATATATATATATATATATATGTATATATAAATGATTTACTTTACTTTAACTCTCTTCTTGGTCGTTGTGTTGGCTTATATGGGAACGTCCCTGACTGGTGACCGCTAGACTGGGGTTCGAGGCCCAATCAAACTCGTTGATGTCTTTGGTCGCTGCAACCTCTCTATCCTTGTGAGCTAGGGATAGGGGTTTGGGGTAGCCTATAGGTCTATCTGCTGAGTCATCAGCAGGCATTGCCTGGGCCTCCTTGGTCCTACCTTGAGTGGAGAGGGGGCTTGGGCGCTGATCATATAATATAGGGTCAGTCTCTAGGGCATTGTCCTGTTTGATAGGGCAATGTCACTGACCCTTGCCTCTGCCATTTATTAGTGGCATTTAAACCTTTAAAATGGTAGTTGTATTTCATAAAAATCATGGGACAAAACAAATGACGCTAACAAACTGGTTTGAACTTTCGGTTTTGAAATTAAACAAATCTTGAAGATTAGAACAAAATTCCTTATATTACAATATATCTGACTAACGTTCCTGTCTAGGCACGAATGAATGTACTTGGTTTTTTATTGTTATTTAATTATCTTTATTCATTTACCAATATTTTTCACTAATGATTTTGAAACTATGATATCAATCTAAGCCCGCAGTTGGCTCACTATTTACATGAAGTAATAAAACTCAAATCTTTATAAAAAGAACGTACTAGAAATAGGAATTAATAGCGATCGATTGTGACGTTCTGATAGGCCCTGCTGCTACTTCAGGTGACCCCTGAGGTACCAGCAGTAGGGGATTCAGTATTTGAAGCTTCATCTGTGGTGGATAACGGGGAGAAGCGTGGTACCCTAGCAGTACCAACCAAACTCAGGTGAGTACCTCGTCAGGCTGGGAGGAACGGTAAGAAGCCTCCTTCTGTTCTTTATAATTATGTCAGCTCCCTGCCAAAATTGGGGGAAATGCCGGGTAGATAGATCGATAGATAGATAGATAAAAAGTTAAATCAAATCACTTCAAACATCCAACCGATCAAAAACCCCATTTACTATCAAATAATAATAATAATAATCATAATAATAATAATAATATAAATAATAACCACTGCCATTTGTTCCAAATGAATACCACTTGCCATTGCAAGCCTAAATATGAAAGGAATAACATATGGAAAATTATTTCACTGACAATGTATGACAATTTCTTCAAAGAAAAAAAAAACATTTAAAAATTAATCTAACACACCTTTCACAAAATGCTTTCATTGACAATGCACGATTCTGCCTTCGAAAGAAAAAAAAGTAAAAATAGTAAAAAAAAAAAATAATCTAAAACATCTTCCAGTGACAGAATTCATTCGACCACACTTCGTGCCTTCGTGAGATCTCCAGAATATCTTTGAAATAGAAAGAGTTACTTACTTAGGGTTTCATCTTTGCCCCTCGAGGACTTCCTTCCGGTGGAAGTTCTCCATCAACTTCATACACTAAATCTTTTCGGGTAAAATTTCCAGGAAGCCTTAAGGAAACAGCTGCGTCTGGCTTAAAAAGTGGGGTTTCTTGAAGGTCTCATTAATCTTATATAAATTTACTTGTTGTTAGTGTTATTTACATTTGCATATCACAATTGCATAATTACTAGTAGATGTATTAATAGTATGAAACTCCTCATAGACGTAGTAAAAATAAAGAATAAAAATCCAGCATTTAATGATATATTACAAAATATTAAACAAGGTAGATCGATATTCCTGCAGCCAGAGGGGATGACTAAATAAAAAATTATTTTATGTCCGTTCGGTTTTGACTACATAGATTCATAGAAACATTAAAAAATAACTCAAGTGTGTTTGGAACTGTACATTTTGATGTTTAAAGCTGTGTATATATATATATATATATATATATATATATATATATATATATATATATATATATATATATATATATATATATATTATATATATATATATATATATATATTATATATATATATATATATATATATATATATATATATATATATATATATATATATATATATATATATGTATATATTTATATATATCATCATCATCTCCTACGCCTATTAACGCTAAGGGCCTCGGTTAGATTTCGCCATTCGTCTCTATCTTGAGCTTTTAAATCAATACTACTCATTGCATCATCTCTGACTTCACGTTTCATAGTCCTCAGCCACGTAGGCCTGGGTTTTCCAACTTCTCTAGGACCGTATGGAGCCCAATTGAAAGTTTGGTTAACTAATCTCTCTTGAGGAGTGCGAAGAGCACGCCAAAATCATCTCCATCTATCTCTCACCATTATCTCACCCACATATGGCACACGAGTAATCTCTTTTATAGTTTCATTGCTAATCCTATCTAGCCATTTAACTACCAATATTCTTCTGATGGATTTGTTCTTAA
>NC_090765.1:59683069-59685569 GCF_036898095.1 Palaemon carinicauda | reverse complement strand
ACATATAACCTAAAAAGGTTATTTGACTAGGGAATTTTCACACTAATGATTTTATAGACTAAATTGCAGAGGAGAATTCATTTAGGATAAGGAGCTTCCCTAAGCTTCCAAGGACTATTTACGCTCTAGACCTGGCAGATTAGGTACACCTTCTGCTCCAGTAATGAAATTGCCTCCTCACAGGCACCACCCGTGTCTATTGAGGGCACTCCATTGGACCCGTCGAATTGGGAAGGCAAACGAGAAAAGCTTCATTTCAAAGGTGGAATTAGGACGTTGTGGAAGTATGCTCTTTCAGAAAATAGCGTGGAGCATAACAAAAAGAGCATTACGTTATAGTAGTCGTTTACATTGATTTAGTACTAAATAAAATAATTTATTTTCATTTCGCATTTCTTTTGACTGGACTGAATATGTGAGCAAATATATATGGAAGATTCTACACTGACTAAGACTCTCTCTCTCTCTCTCTCTCTCTCTCTCTCTCTCTCTCTCTCTCTCTCTCTCTCTCTCTGTCATACTCGCACACACACACACACAAATGCATTTGCTTACGACTCTTTCTCGTGAAACAAAACTGAGCTAAAAAAGATACTGTAAAAAAAAATAAGTAAATCACTTGAAGCGCAAGAACATTCCATTTTCCAACATTTTCAAATAATTCAATGAAAAAACAATCATGTCCAGGCAATTGACAAGGTTTCAACCTCGCTGCATATTCCAGTATGTCACTTTAGTGTTTCTATTTTTGTTTTTTTCATGTTGCACACTCATACCTCTCCTTTTCTCTGCGGTGAATAGTTTTTTTTACCAAATTCCTAAAACATAAATTTTGTATTCATTTTTGGCTTTAATGTTTAATCAATAATAGCTACTTACTACTTCTCTTTAAGTTTATTTATTTCCTTGTTCCCATTCCTCACGGGCTATTTTTCCCTGTTGGAACCATTGGATTTATAGCATTCTGCTTTTCCAACCAGGGTAACAACTTACCTTGTAATAATAATAATAATAATAATAATAATAATAATAATAATAATAATAATAATAATAATAATAATAATAATCCTCTCTCTTTATCAAGACTAAATATATAAATGTTACGCTGCCCTCTAGGTAAGCCATGTAAACCTCAACCAGAAAGCCTCTGACATAGAATATAAAGGAAAGCTCTTGACTTTGTTGTAGGCAATAATGTTATGAAAGCGAAGGATAGATGAATGGGATTAGGGTCATAAAGCCAAACAATTCGGTAAGGAGGCCATTCAGGACAAAGGTGTAGCTGGGGGGGGGGGGGGTTTAAGAAGCCTGAAGGTGCATTATCAAGTTACGTTTAAAGAGGGTGGATAGATACAAGGAATAATGAAATGGGAACGGAGGTAAACTACAAAGAGAGAGAGAGAGAGAGAGAGAGAGAGAGAGAGAGAGAGAGAGAGAGAGAGAGAGAGAGAGAGAGAGAGAGAGAGAGAGAGAGAGAGAGACATTAAAATTTCAGCTTTAGTTTCCAAAGCTACTGCATTAACTCTTTCCCTAAAGTAGATACATCGCTTTAGCTTTTATCAAATAAATGACTAGATTTCTTTTTTCATATGATCTGTCACTTAGCTTCTTCTAGCTTTCATCGAAGTTTATCTCAAGTTCTTTATATTTACTTTCTTTTGTACATTGTTTGCATATAGGTAAGGGGTTTTATTTATAAGGTATTTTTGGTCAGAATAAGCAATATAAATACACATATCTTATAATTGTTACTATGAGAAAGACGATTTATTACCCGATTTTTGCAAATGCTTGCATCCTTAAACTAGAGGGGCACTCAGTAGAGAGCAAATTTCCGCCACGGCAGCTTATTTCTCAATCTTTCGCTCGCCCTTGACCTTGACCTTTTACCTTATCATTTATTAGTTGGCGTGGATTTTCATACACTCAAATATGAACCAAGTTTGTAGTCTCTGTGACAACGATGTCCAAAGTTATGGCTGACTATGTAAATTAGACATTTAACCGTAAACTTGACCTTTGACCTTGACCTTTAAAAAGTTAATCATTTCCAGCTTTTTACATAACAGTTAATCCCTACACGATTCATTACTCTACTATTAAAATTGTGTCCAGGAAGCTGCTCACAAACACACAGACACAAAACAGGGGTGAAAGCATAACTTCCTTCCAACTTCGTCGGCGGAGGTAAAAAAAAAAAAAGTACATGTTAAATACGAATTTTCCTTTAGAACGAATACTGTGGTCCTTGGTATGAAGGACACTGCTTCAGTTACAATGAAGCAGTTTCTTTAAGCAAGACTTCATGAATATATAAAACGCGTTCTTTTATATGCAATATCAAGAACATTACCCGGAATATCAGTTACATTTTCAGCAGGTAAATACTGATTACGAAGAATATGAAAAAAAATTGAAACATTACAATGGTTTTACTCTGGAATAAGAAATGGATTTCAGTCTAAACATTATCTTTTGTATGTAATTACCTCCGCAAACG
>NC_090765.1:59673069-59678069 GCF_036898095.1 Palaemon carinicauda | reverse complement strand
GCCTTTCTAGCATTTTACTTAATTGGTAAACAAATATGGTGAAAACATCCAGAAGTAAACAAAAAATTTGTGAGTGACTTTCTAGCAGTAATTTCATATTGGTGCTTAATGAGATCGAATAAGTTTTTATACGAACTTCGATTTATATCTGAAATTGTGTATATGTGATATTGATAGTTTCAGTTATATCTTATTGTGTCAGTTATTACTACTCTTATTATTATTACTAGTTTTATTGTTATTAGCTAAGTTACAGCCCTAGGTGGAACAGCAGGATGCTATAAGCCCAAGGGCTCCAACAGAGAAAATAGCCCAGTGAGGAAAGGAAATAAGGAAACATAGAATACTGTGCCCGCGTGTACCCTTAAGCAAGAGAATTCTAACCCAAGACAGTGGGAACCCATGGTACTGAAGCTATGACACTACCCAAGAAAAGAAAACAATGGGTTGATTTTGGAGTGTCGAGTTTGAGCATGACTCGAACCCCAGTTCGGCAGAATGCCAGGCAGGGACGTTTCCAATACGAAACCACAACCCCACAAATACCAGTTGAAGGGACTCTATTTTTTGGAAATAATTCCTGGTTTTATACTTTAAAGAAAGGCTCCTTAAAGAAAGCGTCCGTTACCGCATTGCAGATATTATATTCTTGGTTTCTCTTTCCCACTAATTTCACTTGTTAATCTAGTTAACGGCACTCCTTGTTTAAAGAGCTTCCTTGGAGAATCTTACCCTTGGCAATATTATGAAATGTGTTCTTCCAAGGGAGAGTGCATAGTGGCTCAGTGAATATTAATTTGCATATTTACTTTTCTAAAAGACTTCGTACAATGGTTACGTATGTATTATTATTATGATTATTATTATTACCAGCTAAGCTACAACCATAGTTCGAAAAGCAGGATACTATATGCCCAAGGTATCCAAAAGGGGAAAAAATAGCTTGTTGGGAGAAGGAAATAAATAAATAAATAAACTACAAGAGATGTAATGAAAAATTAAAATAAAATATCTTAAGAACAGCAACTATATATGTATATCTATATATATATATATATATATATATATATATATATATATATATATATATATATATATATATATATATATATATATATATATATATATATATATATATATATATATATATATATATATATATACATATATATATATATATATATTTCACTTGAATGTAAAACAAACCTCCTTCCAAGTTTGTTGGCGGAGGTAATACTATATACATTATCACAAATAAATTTTTCTTTAACATGAATTATTCTCTGAATATCAAGGAGGAAAATTCATACTAAAGCAATTACGAGAAGAGAAGAGAAGGGAAGAGAAAAGCAGAGTAGAGAAGATGATGGAAGAGAAGAGAAAAGAATATAAGGGACGAGGAAAGAACAGAAGAGAAGCGAAGGGAAGAGAAAAGAAGAGAAGAATAGAGAAGAGAAAAAGAGAAGAGAAAAAGAGGAGAAGAGAAGAGATAGAAAGAGAAGAGAAGAGAAGAGAAGGGAAGAAAAGAGAAGAGAAGAGAAAGTCTCATATCTTTCCTTTCTTCGCCATAGACCCGAACAAAAGGAGATTAGGGAGAACGGCGACAGATAATCCATTTTCCCGAACCCGGGAGAATGCTAATAGAGGCCAGGACAATCACTGGATTTCCTTTAAGGCTCCCAGATAAATAAACATTTGAATGAGGGCGAAGCCTCGTATAATCCTAGTTCTCGAAAGAGGTTTTCTGTGTTGATTATTTTAATGCCAATTCCTTATTTCTACTTTTCGTTTTAAACATTTCTTAAGCCATTTTATATATATATATATATATATATATATATATATATATATATATATATATATATATATATATATATATATATATATATACACACACACACAACAACAACAACAACAACAAACAACAACAACAACAACAAACAACAAATGCAGCCGTTTCTAGTCCACTGCAGGAAATAGGCCTCGGGCATGTCCTTAGTCATGTCTGGGGTTTGGCCAGTTTTCATCACCACGCTGACCTCTGCTGATTGGTGATGGTGGGAAATTTTAGTCTGATCCCTCATAGTATGGGTGGCTATGACTAGTACAGCTTTGCTGACCATGCCGGTACACAAACCCTTTCACCACGTTAAGGTATTCCCACTCAGAAAAGGATAAAGATATATATGTGTGTATGTATATGTATATATATAAATATATATATATATATATATATATACAAATATATATATATATAAATATATATATAAATAAATACATATATATATATATATATATATATATATATATATACATATATATATATACACACATCGTCATCATCACCATCTACTCCTACGCCTATTGACACAACAGGCCTTCAGTTAGATTTCGCCAGTCGTTTCTATTTTGAGCTTTTAAATCAATACCTCTCCATTACTTACAAAACTTTCTAATTTGTTTTTCCTGGATTATTTCTTCCTCTTATCTATCTAATATTTGTAAACTAAAGACCCAAAGAAAAAAAAGCATAAAATCGAGGAAGGCAAAATGATGAGGCTTGATGATCCTAAACGAAGAAGCAATCAACTTATCTCATAAGGATTCCTATTCAGTTCGGGATGAGGAAGATAATCTTCGATCGTTCCTAGAAGCCAGAGAATGACTGATTTCCAGTGAGTAAAAATAAAAGAAAGCCGAGCTTAGATATTGTTCGGAGTCAGTGCCGATGAAATGGCTATGCTTCAATTGTAAATCTCGTTTTTTTTCTTACCAGTATCTAGTTTTTTGTCTCTACAATGATTTTTATCTAATCTATATCCTTAATAGTGTATGCGACCCGTTAAAAATGATAGCTAAATATTTAAGATATATATACGCCACACACTCACATTTCCTAAATATAACATGACAGTTTCGGCAATTTTTGGGAGATTGTGGTTTCCGAGTGTACCTCTCGGGTAACCCATTCTCACTTGGGCATGACTACTCCCTCTCCACTCTACTCGAGAAACGAGGTGAATATATATATATATATATATATATATATATATATATATATATATATATATATATATATATATATATATATATAGCCAGACACTTGTTTTTCATTATATGCGGGAGGACCCTATAATTCTGGGTTCGAACAATCCTGAATTTTCTCACGAGTCCCATCCTTCCACATTTCACGGAAGTCCATCAACAAATCATTGTCAATAGAGTTGACAAACAGAAAACCAAACAAATAAACAAACTAACGACACATGGGAACTCATAACTCAATTTCGCTGCCAGAATCCAAAGCTAATATTGGTGACAATTTAAAATAAAAAAAAAATCGGTTGAAGAGAAACCATTTCTAAAATTACAACTGCAGGACGGGTGAAACAATCTCAACAATCCCCGGTGGGGGTGATACCCCCCCCCCCCCACAACTACGATGCGGGTGAAATAACCGTAATAACTACTGTGGGGGTGAATAATACCAACTATTGTTGAGGTGAAAAAATATTGTGAGGTATAGCAACCTCAACAGCTACTTGAGGGTGAAAAAATAACACAGATTGTTGGGTAAAACAACCTCAACAGGTACTGTGGGGATGAAATAACCCCAACAACTACTGTGGGGGTGAAATAACCTCAATAACTACTGTGGGGGTGAAACAACCTCAACAGCTACTGTGAGGGTGAAAAAAAACTCCTATTCTTTGGTGAAACAACCTCAACGGCTACTGTGGAGGTGAAAAAATACCAATTACTGTGGGAGTGAAACAACCTCAACAGCTACTGTGAGGGTGAAAAAAAAAAAACTCCTATTTTTTGGTGAAACAACCTCAACGGCTACTGTGGAGGTGAAAAAATACCAATTACTGTGGGAGTGAAACAACCTCAACAGCTACTGTGGGGGTGAAAAAAAATTCCAACTACTGTGGGGGTGAAACAATCTCAACAGTTACTGTGAAGGTGAAAAAATTGTCAATTACTGTGGGGGGTAAAATTCAACAACTAATGCGTTGGTGAAAAAAATACTAACAGTCGTGTTTTTTCACCCCACAGTAGTTATTGGTTTTTTTTTCACCATCACGGTAGTTGTTGGTATTTATTTACCCCAACAGTAGTTGCTGTGGGGCATGTTTCGCCCGGAATCTCTGCGGCGACTATAAACTCGAAAAAGAAATCGGAGAAAAGACAAGGAAGGTGCAACAAAAATGTGAAGAAAAATGACCGAGAAGATAAATATCTGAAAAGACCCTGGAAAAAGATGTATCCACCGTCGGAGCCTTCAAAAATTTTCAGTCGAGAATTCTGAAAAATACTGGAAAGGCAAGAAGGAACAGTAGCACTGGAAAATAGAAAGGATAAGTCAGATACTACCAATCTATAAATGCGTCTTTCCTTTTCTCTGAGGTTAAGACGATGCAACGTGTCTTCATTCAGGAGAAAAACCGGAGAGGGATATTTGCTTGGGAGGCATTACAGGTCTGGCGTCTTGTATATGAGGAAGAAAGACTATAAATTTTATTCAAATAGCGCTTAAAGGTTTAAAGGCCGCTTATGAATGGCAGAGCAAGGAGTGGTGACATGGCCTTATCAAGCAGGACAATGTCCTAGAGACTGACCAAATATATATATATATATATATATATATATATATATATATATATATATATATATATATATATATATATATATATATATATGATCAGCACCCAAGCTCCCTCTCCTCCCAAGTTAGGAACAAGGAGGGCCAGGCAACTGGTGACTTAGCAGATAGACCTATAGGCTCTCCTAAACCCCCACGCTTAGCTCACAAGGATGATGTGGTTGCAACAGCCAAAGGAACTAACTAGTTTGAGCGGTACTCGAACCCCAGTCTGGTGATCATAGTGTATCAAAAACACCAATATGTAATTTTATTCATACTAATTACTCTTCCTCTTTCGGTGAGAAAAGCGACTTCAAACCATATTTTGGCCTTGTAACATTAAATGATAAAG
>NC_090765.1:59658069-59670569 GCF_036898095.1 Palaemon carinicauda | reverse complement strand
CAAATATTTACAGAAATGTGCGTTTGGAGGTGTAAGCGTTTATAAGTGCTTAATCTGTGAGTACATTTGTAAGCATTGCATATGAGGTTTTATATCATAAAATCATATGGGGCCTATGGAGGAGAGAGCAATCACTATAAAGGTTTAAAGGGCGCTCATGAACGGCAGAGGCAAGGGAAAGTGACTTTGCCTTATCAAGCAGGACAATGCCCTCGAAACTGACCATATTATATACACATGATCACAGACCAAGCCCCTCTCCACCAAAGCTAGAATCAAAGAGGACCAGGCAATGGCTGCTAATGACTTAGCAGATTGACCTATAAGCTCCCCCCCACCCCTCTTTAGCTCACAAGGAAAGCGAGGTTGCCGCGACCAACGGAACTAACGAGTTTGAACAGGACTCGAACCCCAGTCTGGAGATCACCAGGCAAGGACGTTACCAACAGGCCACCACAATTCATAAGAATAAAGTAGAGTTATTTTTCTTTTATTTGCAGCTGATGCAAATAACATATAGCTGAATCCAAGCTACCAGAGACCCTGTGCAAGTTTAGGAAGGCAGGAGTGACTAGCGACTCTGTTGCAAATGCAAGAAAGATACAAGAGGAATATCGAAAGCAAAATAAAGACGTATATAATCATTATTGGCCATAACAAGCACTCTGACATAGTGCCCCGTAAGTTCCTATGGAAGATACTAGCCAATTTTTCAAAATACTTTAGCCCTTTCATTCCAAAAGTTGTTAAAGTCTATACTGGCAGCTTGGAATCACCATCCCTCTCTGTGGGGGTAAAGCAAGGTGATGTTCTGCCCGGTCCACTTCAACCTCTTCATCTCTATTATTAAATTATCAATGTAACAATTTAGGAGAAGGAGTGGGTCAAATAGAATACCGAATGTATGTTGGACTTGTTCAATATCAGACAGTTACACAGCCATACAGAAATATCTACACATCAATTGATTGACCTGCAATATGCTGACGACTGCCAATTTGGCCAACACCTAAAATTAATACAACACATCCTGGTTAACACAGTGGTAACGTGTTTGCGAAGCATTTGGACGGTAGCGGATCGATCCCAGCCCGGGACCGTGAGTTTAAGCTGTTTACTAGGGAGGCCACTGCTGTGGTTGGGCACCACAGTGGTGGGTTCGACTTGCCAAGCTGACGTTCTAGTGAGTATCTATTCTGATGAAAGTGGAACTGAAACCAGAAACCTTTAATATACTAGGTACCTGACTTACATAACAATACAAGAAAACAGAACTCATAAAAAACAAACTAAACCAAATAAGAATGTGCCCTACACTGTTAACAATACAAAACTGTGAGCAATGTCACTTGAAGAAAACTTACATAAGTTTGAGAGAAGTGTTCTCAAATCCTATTACGTTGAACCATATCCAACTTAGCAAGGTCAGCGAAGAAGGAAAATGCACCCTCTTTATCAAACAATTTCTTTTGGATGCAAGTCTAGATGACAAGAGAATGAATACCACATAAGTGGTTCTGTTCCCAAGAATCTCACCATGGATTGATTGATTGATTTTGGGTTTTCTGACATTCTGACATCAAGGTCACTGACGTCGAAACCACCAGGGAAGAAAGTGGAATACGTTTAACAACCTTTTTATTAAATAAGTTCTTTTGGATGTAAGGCTAATAGACAAGGGAATGACTATCACGTAAGTGATTCTGTTCCTAATAGGACCAACAGGGATTGATTGATTGATTTTGGATTTCATGGCATTGTTACATTAAACGTTATTAACGCTGAGACCATCAGGGAAGAGAAAAACTTATAATAACAAAAAATCACAATAAACCGAAATGTACAACATGGAAATTATTATCTATTATTCATAACACCTCTGCATTATCAGATAACAGAACCAAAACACAAAATTAAGACAAACAACAACAACAAAACCTACGCAATGCCCTCGATACGGAATTACGTATCTTGTGTTTTTTATTAAAACAGGAAACTGGATATTACACCATAACTCTTCTTCCCCTTCTCGGCGATCCGGCGCAACAAAGCACCAAAGGAATTATGCACTGTAAACGAGAAGATCGACCTAGTTTTCATGAAGCTTTTACGACATTTCCTCGAGCAACAATGACAATGTTGGAATCGTGGATCGCCCTTTATAATGGAACATTAAAACCCTCTTTGATTTCGCGGAGAATACATTTGCGATCCATTCAGTTTATTAGTGTATATATTTTGAATAATTTTCTGTCTATCGTTGCTCAATGCGCTCTGTATATCTTTGTGTTTCTTGCAAGTTTCAGTAATGATCCTTCTTGTAGTTAACGAGAATGATAACCTCCCAACTCTATATAGATGTATTAATTGCCTTTTCCTAATGCAAATAAAAACATCGTATACATTCAAAGACTAAGTTCAGTTCTTAAATCATGATGTAATAATTTCTTACCATCTTTTATAAAGAAAGGCATTTAAAGTTCCTACATTATGATGCAGTAGTTCCTTATTATCTATTATAAAGGAAGATAATTATAGTTGAGTTCTTAAACTTTGATGCAATAATTTCTTACTATCTTTCATAAAGATAGACAACTAACGTTAAGCTCCTAAATAATTATCTATTTATTTCTTACTATCTTTTATAAAGAAAGACAATTACAATTAAGTCCCTATTTTTACTAAAGAAACACAATAAAATTTAAGTTCCTAAATCATGACGTAATAATTTCTTACCATCATTTTCCATTTACGATAATCACCTACAAACATTTACATAACACTACTTTATTTCCAATGCACTTTTACTGATATAAACGCACGAATATAGTTTATCCTCATGCCATGAAATACTAAAGGAACGCTCCAAGAAAAGTATCTCTTTAAGGACGACTATTCCAGTTAGTCGCCCCAAATTGCATCCGTCCCTCGCAGCTGTTCACTCAGCCTTTAGGGACTTTCAACAATCGCCAGAGGAATAGGTGTGTTGGGGGGATAACTACCGAGGTATTGCTACACAAGATCTATTTTGGAGTTTACGGAAATAGAATATTTTCATTGCTTGAGGTGTAGCGTGTAAGAGCCATGCCTTAAGGGGGAATATGAATGGTGAAAGTTTAGGAATTCGAAGAATACACACATACGCGCACGCGCGCACACACACACACTATATACACACACACACACATATATATATATATATATATATATATATATATATATATATATATATCATCGATTAAACCCAAGATGCAACCTTACTCGCAAAAGCAAAATCTACGTGCCCAGGTGCACCAAGAGGGAAGGCAGTGTAAAGAAGATCAATTACACACGCTATCCTAGTCGCAATGAGAACCACATATACTTTCTTAAGAACTACTGTAATAGTCCTATTCTAGATAGAACAAGCAACTGTTGTACGAGGAATGAAACGCAGGGAGAAATGTTAATCAGCTGATAACACTCAAGCCCGGTCTTCTATCATCTTCCTATCATTCATTTCATTTATTCTCACTCACTGTGAAGAACCGTATTCATTCTTCCTTACTCCATACTAATATTCCTTATTTCATCTTCCTAGTTTACTTTTAGCGTCGTAGTATTATTCAAGTTCAAATATACTCTCAATTTTCACTCAGTTCAAGCACTTTTTAAACTCTTTCACCATCTTCTGCAGATCATCTCCACTGTCCCTAACTAGCAAACTATTATCTGCAAACCTCGAAAATTCCACTTGCCATTAACAACATTGTACTTCACTGTCTTGGGTTAGAGTTCTCTTGCTTAAGGGTACATTCAGGCACACTATACAATCTGTTTCCTTATTTCCTCTCCTCACTGGGATAGTTTCATTGTTGGAGCTCTTTTGCTTATAGTATCCTGCTTTTGCAACTAGGGTTGTAGCTTAGCAAGTAATAATAATAATAATAATAATAATAATAATAATAATAATAATAATAACAATAATAATAATAATAATAATAATAATAATAATAATAATACAACTCAACTCAGACTTTATTGCCACCATAAAATCTTTTAATCTCTCTCAAAAACCTACCATCAATACCATGCATTCTCAACACCCTTCAAACTGCCTCTATCGATTCTATCTTAAGCTTATTTCTAGAAGTAAACATCCACAACACATAAACTTTTCATCTTTATCTTTCAAACTTCTCCAGTAACGGTTTCAAACAGATCTACGAACCTTTTTTCTTTACTAAACAGTTTTTTTTTTTTTTCATCAGTTATTCTATTGCCAGACTAAATTCCTTAAAATACTTATTTGAATTCTCAAGTTTGTTTCAAAGGAAGGTCAGAACGTTTCCAGTAATAATAATAATAATAATAATAATAATAATAATAATAATAATAATAATAATGATAATAATAACAATAATAATACTAATAATAACATTATTAATAAAAAATAATAATAATAATAATAATAATGATAAAAATAATAATAATAATAATAATAATAATAATAATAATAAAAATAATAATAATAATGATGACTAAAAAATAATAATAATGATAATAATAATGATTATAATAAAAATAATACTAATAACAATAATAATAATAATGATAATAATAATAATAATGCTTAGGAAAATTCACGAACTCTAATATTTCATATGATGAATAATCTATTTCTGTGAATTTAAAATTTTCACTCTAATAAATGTCAAAAGGTTTTATTCCTTTACTGATATTGTACAATTGGCGAGGACAATTTTGCTAAATGTACTTTTTTTTATTAAATAATAAATGAAGGTTAAAATTTTAATGTCAAGCCTATAGGGAAAAATATACTGAATTACTAACTACTACAAAAGGGTGTCATTACAATTGCACGGTAATTAACATGTACGGCAATTAAAAGGTACGCTGGTGCCAGTATAGTTAATTACAGTAGCAAAGTTCTAATGAACCCAGTTAAGTCAATTAAGTCCCATTAAAGAAGAATAAAAACTAAGCATGCAGATAATGGTATGTAAATACTTGGTCTAAAAAAATTTACATTTCTTTAGTTTCGGTCTCGAAGTATTTGCAATTTTTCCTTCAAATACTTTCTTGAAAAACATGTTTTGGATAACATCCTAGTAACAATTTGGCATCTGGGCCACGTATTGGAAACGTCCCTGCCTGGTGATTAGCCGGACTGGGGTTCGAGTCACGCTCAAGCTCGACAGTTTCTTGTAGTGTCTGCAACCTCACCATCCTTATGAGCTATGAATGGGGAGTTTGGGGAGCCTATAGATCTGCTGAGCATCAGCAGCCATAGCCTGGTCCTCCCTTCTCCTAGTTTGGGTGGAGAAGGGGTTTAGGCAATGATCACATTCATAATTATATGGTCAGTCTTTAGGGCATTGCCCTGCTAGCGAGGACAATGTCACTATCCATTGCCTCTGTCGTTCATGAAAGGCCTTTAAACCTTAAACCTATAATGACCATAAATTTATGATTTCTATACATTTTCTTTATTTTTTCAAAGTTTCATTTTTTAGGCTATTTACTATCAGTCACTATTCCCCTTTTCTCAAATTCACTTTTGCATTGTCTTCGATGCTAAGCATAAAGAAATTCTTACCAATATTCATGCTTTTAATGCTGAAGAATATGAAATTACCTTACAAACTAAGCTAACTGGATAAAAGGTTAAACAAAATAATACCTCTGCTTATTACTACTGAAGAACAATCTTTAGGATCTTATTTACCGAGCATATAATTTTGTCTAGTATTGAAAAACAACTTTGCGGATTTTATTCATCATGAATGTATTTGTCTAATTTCTCATAAGACAAAAATATCAATAACATTTGTAATAAATAGCACAAATTTGAAACTTGGTCAGTGATTTCTTACGCAAGCGGAAAACAGTCCACAAATAAAATTTATATCTTTTTGTATCAGTAACATACACCATTTACTAGACAAACGCTTGACTGGAGCTCAGCTCTGATAGTCTTAACCTTTTTAGAGGGTACTTTCTTTATATTTAATATCTTTGCTATCCAATTATGAGCTTCATCACGAGAAATCCCTTTACTTTCTTTCCTGAAATTTTGACCACTGGCATTTCCTGTTATTTCAGTGTAAAATTTAGACAAATTTCAATTTTATTTTGGGGGGCACAATATTTATTAAAAAAATGTGTAACTGCTTAATGCCTTTAATATATATATATATATATATATATATATATATATATATATATATATATATATATATATATATATATATATAGGACTTAATTAACAGTGTATCTTTTTTTTTTTTTTTTTTTTTTGTATTTTGCATATAATATCATATGCATGCTGTACGGTGAATGATGCGAGTGTGCATGGGATGGAGAGCTTTTGGTAAACAAAATGAGATTATGTAAAGTAAAATGTCCCTTCCTATAAAAAGAAAAATATTTAATCAGATGGTCCTACCAGTATCCATTTATGCATCAGAAACTTCGTGTCTTACTAAATCCTTAGAGCATAAGTTAGTTTCAAATCAAAGAGCAAGGGAAAAATAATGATGGGAATAACACTAAGAGACAGAAAAAGAGCAACATGGATACGAGTGCAAACTAAAGTTGAGGATATTCTAACAACATCCAAGAAAAAGAAATGGCTATGAGCAGGACATATAATGAGAATGACAGACAATAGATGGATATTAAGAAAAACAGACTGGGTCCCTAGAGATTGCAAAAGTAGGGGAATGAAAACTTTAGTCTGATCACTCACTTCAAACCAACCTAGTATGGGTAGCCCTGACTAGTACAGCTTTGCTGATCATGGCAATACCCATACACTTTCACCACGTTATGGTATGCCCACTATATATACACACACACACACATATATATATATATATATATATATACATATATATATATATATATATATATACACATACAGTATATATATAATATATATATACATATATATACACATATATATATGTATACATTTATATATGCATATATATACATACATACATATACACACATATATATGTATATATATAAACATATATTTATATATATATTTATATTTATATACATATATATATATATTTATATATATACATATATTCATATATAGTCATACATATACATATATATATGTATGTATCTATATGCATACATATTTATATATATATATATATATATATATATATACATATATATAAAGATATATATAGATATATATATATACATACTTAAATTGAGCAGCTTAAAACGTGTTCAAATGATCAATGGAGCACTATCCTCTTTTGCCACACTGCAACGATTCATGACAACAGGCTTCTCAATCAAGCAGGAGACAGCGTCAATCATCGTATTGTATCACCTGGCGATGAGACAGAACGTGATGCCGCATATATTGTTCACTTTCAGTGTGTCTTCATGAATAACAAAGTTTTCCATTTCGTCCGTCTTTTCATTATACATTTCACATTGGTATGTCCATTAGAACAGAATAGAATTTACTCTGGCACTATTCTATATGATTTCTCTTCCTCTTGTTATGTTAAAGTTTATATAATTTATATAGGAGATATCTATTTTAATAATGCTGTTCTTAAGATATATTATTTTTCCTTGTTTCTTTTCCTCACTGGGCTATTTTCTCTGTTGGAGTCCCTGGGCTTATAGCATCCTGCTTTTCCAACTAGGGTTGTAGCTTAGCAAATAATAATAATAATAATAATAATAATAATAATAATAATAATAAATCAGAAATATTGAGAGTGTGCATAACTTTTGATATAGATTGCCAGTATAATTTTTAACTGTTTTTCTTATAAAATAATTATGATAATGCTGATGATAACGACATAAAAATTTGAAAATTTTAGTAATACTTATCGTAATAAAACTGCTAAGAGAATCAAATCATGTCTACATTATAATATTGTGGTTGAAAAGCGCGTTTCCCAAAGGAGCAGAGACAATGGAAAAAAAAAATATTTTTTCCACAGTCTTGCTAATAATTCTGAGCAAGTTTACAGAGAAATAAATCAAATAGTTCAATTGAATCTTGTATAGAAGCATAGCTACTTATTCATGGATAGTTTATCATATATCAGGCTAATAATTTACATATATTTTGTATCTAGATAGATGTCCTAGTTTGAATTAATTTTGTATGAAAATAAAGCGACTATAAGACATAAATTATCCTTTTATCAATTAATAAATGAGGTGACAATTAAAGACCAATTGTTAAGAAATCCCTTTAGTATTAATAGCCAGTGAGCAATCTTTCGGAATTACTGTATATACCAACATCAGATTTTACAAGGCCTAAGCAAAAACATAAATTAAGAGATGCAAGAGTCGTTTATGTGTACCAACTGTACATTATGTGTACCAACTATACATAATATATAATAAACATCCATATGTGTATATATATATATATATATATATGTATATATATATATATATATATATATATGTATATATATATATATATAAGTATACAAGTGTATATATATACATATGTATAAATATATACATATATATATATATATATATATAAATATATATTATAAATATATATATTATATACATATATGTGTGTGTCTGAGTAAGAAATGACATGGGCAATGGGACAGGACATACAATGAGAATGACAGATAACAAATGGACAAGAAGAATAACAGAATGGATTCCTAGAGATTGTAAACGAAGCAGGGGAAGATAGAGAAGACGATGAATTAGCAAGCTAAGAAAATTTGCGGATATAGACTGGCATAAAAAGACCATAAAGAAACACGATTGGATGGTCATGTCAGAGGCCTTTGTCTTGCAGTGGACTAGTAAGAGCTGATGATGATGATGATGATTATATATATATATATTATATATACTTACTGTATATATATATATATATATATATATATATACTTACTGTATATATATATATATATATATATGATAAATTTTCGAACATTTTAGAAGTGTTTTTTCATATTCAAAATAAGCCATTTATATTTTTGCTACATTAATGTCTGGATACTCTTAACAACCTCGGGATCAAAGCCCCAGGCGAAATCACACAAAGATAAGAGCTTATGACCGACCGGGAATCGATCCCTGGTCCGGCAAACTTGTAGAGACAGTGACTAAACCACTTGGCCACGAAGAATATATATGGCTTATTTTGAATACATACATACATGTATATATGTATATAAATTATATATATATATATATATATATATATATATATAATGGGTGCCTATACCCACCGGAAGTACAATAATGTACGCTGCTATGAAAACCATTACATATGAACCATATTTTTACAATAATAAAATGCAATGAATTACTTCACAATTATATACAGTTAAATGCTATTTATCCGACCAACGCAATAAAATAACGAAAATAATGAAAATTATAAAAAAAATCGTTGAGATCTGAAGAGCAAAATACAGAATCTCCTTTTAACTGTTAATAAAAGTGTTTTTTCAAGGCAAAATAAAATACCGATTTTGGAGTCATTTTAAAGCTAAATAGTTTTAACTCCGCAGTATCAAATAAAGATAATTATTCTGAACGCATTTGTTCAATTTCGCATAATGAAAAAACTAATATAATTTGTACATATATATTTTTCGGCTTGAAAAATAACGATAAAAATCCTTTCCAGTGACATTTATTATATTTCTTTTCCTAACCGTCATCAAAATGGATTAATTTCTTCATTCACTATATCTATATATACGGTTACGAACACTTACAACGCATTGTACTTAACTACGTGATGTACAGTTGGACTCGGGAACGATTGGCCCACATATGCATAAGAGTTAAGTTTCAAAACAATAGCTATTACGAATACTATACTAATTTTTTTTAATGAGGCGCATTTGCACCGACTCGCAGCGGTGCCCTTTTAGCTCGGAAAAGTTTTATGCTCTCTGATTGGCTAGAATTATCTTCTCCAACCAATCAGCGACCAGGAAACTTTTCCGAGCTAAAAGGGCACCGCTGCGAGTTGGTGCAATTCTGCTTCACTAAAAAGAATTGATTATAACTTTTATTGTATACAGTAAGGGTACCAAGATGGGAAAAAATGAAGATAAATGTAAATCGGGAACTACATTAATTCAAAAGACTAATTCAACCCTTATTGGATGAGTAGGGTGTTATAAGCCCAAGGACTTCAACGGGGAAAAATAGCCCAGTGAGGAAAGGAAACAAGGACTTGGGGCGTAAATGAATGGACCGAAAAATTGATTTCACAGCAAACCTCTCTGTTTTCATCTCTCTCTCTCTCTCTCTCTCTCTCTCTCTCTCTCTCTCTCTCTCTCTCTCGAACCCATATATGTAAATTTTATGACAAGAGGGAAACGAACGATTCATACATCCCCCTTACATGCGATAAATGAATAAATGTATGAACTTTTTAAACAAAATAAACCTTTGTTCGTTACGTCAATTAAAGCTACATAGATAATGAAAGTAGTGCTTCATCATAAATTTTCGCCTAATTAGTTCATGCATCACATGTAAACGAGTTCATTTCATTATTGTAATTAATCACTATGCATTCCGAATGCAATACGAGAGAGAGAGAGAGAGAGAGAGAGAGAGAGAGAGAGAGAGAGAGAGAGAGAGAGAGAGAGAGAGAGGAGATGTGTGTACTGCTGTCGTATGATAAGTTTTTGTTCATAGTTATGGAGAAATGTGTTTGTTATGTTTAGCAGAAGAAATGCTCTAAGGTAGTATAAGATGATCAACTTTAATAATCAATAAGAGCATTTGCATAAATAAGGTAAGAAACAATATAATGATCATTAATAAAGGCAATCACTTAATACGGGCTCTATTTAATTTACTATGACTATGTTTAATCATATTTACAGTATATGTCCATTGGTAAAATACTGTACACTTACTATTAGTAATATTATTATTACTAGCTAAGCTACAACCCTAGTCGGAAAAGCAGGATGATATAAGCCCAAGGGCTCCAACAAGGAAAAATAGCCCAGTGAGGAAAGTAAACAAGGAAATAAATAAACGATATAAGAGGTAATGAACAATTAAAATGAAAAACTTAAAAAACACAAACAACATTAAAGCAAATATTTCATATATAAACTATAAGACTTATGTTAGCCTGTTCAACATAAAAACATTTACTCCAAGTAAACCCGATAAGGAAGATCATTCCATGGACAAAAAAGTAGCCAACACATAAGAAATAAGATGGTTTGACCTGTTCATCTTATCAATATCATTCTACGATCTAGGGAAACTAAAAACTGTTATATAGAAATTTCATAAAATAATTAAACCTGAATAGGAACATTTAATATTAAAGCTCTTTGAAGTGAATTAAATGCGGGAGCATGAAAAGAGTCCAAATCTGGTTAGACGTGCTGTATATGAATACGTGTGACTCCAGTTGTCTTCCTGGTTCCTTTCCGTTTATTCCTTATGCATCTCTTTGAAGGTTAAAAGGTCACTCATGAATGACACAGGCAAGGGTCACTAACAATGCTCTACAGACTAATCTCATATATATATATATATATATACTGTATATATATATATATATATATATGTGTGTGTGTGTGTGTGTGTGTGTAAATGATCAGAGCCCAAACCCCCCTTCATCAAGCTAGGACCAGGGAGGGCCAGGCGATAACTGCAGATGAATTAACAGGTAGATCTATAGGCTCCCCCATACACACCACCCCATCCTTAGCTCACAAGGATGGCGAGGCTTCACACATAACAAGAAACTATCGTGCTTGAGCGGGTCTCGAACCTCAGTCTAGCTGATCGCCAGGCAGGGACGTGTCCAATAGGCTACCACAAATAAAGAATTGTCCAGATGCCACGGTGAAGGGTGGTTCAAATTTCCAAGAGGAAGGATTTAGTTAGCTGCTGTTGTCAGACAATGTTGCCGAAATATACTGCGTGCAATTTACAGTGATTTCACCTGGCTGGTAATACTGTCTATATTTGACATTTACTTTACCAGGCTAGTAATAGTCTACATTTTATATTTATTTCAACTGGCTGGTAAAATTTCCGTGGAAGAAATTGAAAAATTGAAACAGCACGGTTGACTATATGAACGAAATAATGTGGCGAAAATGAAGAGGCACTTCGTTTTCTGTAGATATGAAGAATAACTATTTCACATAAAAATATCTGAATGTTTCCTAATATCACTGGCCTCCTGGCTTGTACAGTAGTGACGTGCTCGCCTAGCATTTGCATGGCAGCAAATCGATCCCAGCCTGTACCGTGAGTTTAACCTGTTTACTAGGGAAGACACTGATGTGTTTGGATACCACAGTGGGGGGGTTGGGCTTACCCGGATGACGTTCTGGTGAGCATCTATTTTGATCAAACTGAAATTGAAACTAGACACCTTTAACTTAATATGATGAAAAAAAGGAAAATAGGTAGATAAAATTAACATTTCTCTTTCCATAGAACAATCACGAAATGTGCCGTAT
>NC_090765.1:59643069-59653069 GCF_036898095.1 Palaemon carinicauda | reverse complement strand
TATATATACACACACACACACACACACACACTATAAGGGAAATAACGAACAATAAAAAATATTTGAAGAACTATAATAACTTGGGAACAAAAGGAATAGAAATAAACAAGAAAAGTGTGCTTGAGTGGACCCCCAAGCAAGAGATCTCTATCCTAAGACGGTGGAAGACCATGGTACAGCGGCTATGGCACTACCTAAGACTAGAGAACACTGGTTTGACACTGAAGTGTCCTCCCAGAAAAGTTCATAAACATTACTTGAGTGTCTTTTCTACCTTTACCAAAAGGAAAGTAGCCACTGGACAATTATAGTGCAGTAGTTAACCTCTTGAGTGAAAAATTGTTTGGCATTCTCGGTGTTTTTAAGTATAATAAGGTCAGAAGAGAATGTGGAAAGATTAGGCCTGACTATTCGGGGTATGTGCAGGCAAGGAAAAAATGAGCTGTAACCGGAGAGATGAATCCCATGTATAACTGTATATGCTTTGCTGCTACTTGCTTGTGTGCTTTTATATATATATATATATATACACACATTGACATGTGAAACGTAACTGTATATTTACTTGAATAGGGTTATTATTGCATGTGCATGAATATATATATATATATATATATATACACACAAATATATATATGTATATATATACATGTATATATACATATATTTATATATAATATATATAAATTATATATATATATATATGTGTGTGTGTGCATGGTTATATACGCGTGCAAGCATGTATATGGTTGTATATGCATATATGTTTGCCTGTCTTTTTTCATATTTTATATATGACATCTATTTCAACATTGTTACTCATATAGTTTAAGTCTTTCCTTTTTACCGTTCCTCACTGGACTATTTTCCCATGTTGGAGCCCTTGACCTTATAGAAACCTGCTTCTTCTGCTAGAATTGTAGCTTAGCTAATAATAATACTAAGAATAACAACAACAACAACAACAACAACAATAACAAAAAATAACAAATTTGAATGCTGAGATAAACTAAAGATTAATAACTTAATGTCTTTCACTCCAACAAATTAGCTTTTATCAACAAATTAATTACTTAAGCACATTTTCTTATTAATTACCATTTTCTTTGTATGAGCAAAATCTCCTTAAAGTAGCTACAAGTTTTTAAGGGAACAATAGTCGTCAATGAATCTCAGTATGTGAAAGACAATCTTGTCTATCCCCATAATGTCAAAGAAAATCTGACCATTCTCTTTTGAACGGGCACGTGGTTACCCACTTCCTCTTTATACATACAAAAACATTAATAAACACCGCCATATATATGTGTATGTATGTATGTATGTATGTGTGTATGTATGTATGTAAATATATATATATATATATATATATAAGTATATATAGATAGACAGATAGATAGTTAGATATACACACACACACACTTTATATATATATAATATATATATGATAACCATTCACATTGGCCAGCGTGGTCATGAAAACTGGGCAAACCCCAGAAATTATGTCCGAGGCGTTTGTCCTGCAGTGGACTAGAAACGGCTGCATATATTATTGTTGTCGTCGTATATATATATATATATATATATATACGTACATATACACATACATACGTATATATATAGATAGATAGATAGATAGAGATAGATAGATAGATCCTATTCCTATGTTCTGATGAAAAGAGTCAAATACGTGCAGATATGCAATATAAATCAGACTGAAATAATTCTTTATCTTCACTGAAATGCAAGTCTTCAGGCAAACTTTAGCCAGAGAAAACGTGGTGAGACTTTGATGGGATGAAGGATAAAAATCAAGGAACGTTCGTCTGAAACTTTCAAGGATCTCCAGGAACCAGTTGGACAAAGTTTCCTTTATCTTCAATGCTTCCTTCAATTCTGAATGTCTTTTACTTAAGATCATTTAAGATATGTGGTTTTCTGAGAGAGAGAGAGAGAGAGAGAGAGAGAGAGAGAGAGAGAGAGAGTGAGTTTGCATCATATATAAATTCTGATTTTTATCAATAATGGATAGATTGAATGATGAAAGGGGAGAGAGAGAGAGAGAGCGAGAGAGAGAGAGAGAGAGAGAGAGAGAGTGTGTGTGTGTGTGTTTTGCAGTATGTAAAAATTCTGATTTTTATCAATAATGGATTGATTGACAGACGAGGAAAGAGAGAGAGAGAGAGAGAGAGAGAGAGAGAGAGAGAGAGAGAGTTTTGCAGTATGTATACTTCTGATTTTTATCAATAATGGTTGATTGAGAGAGAGAGAGAGAGAGAGTGAGAGAGAGAGAGCTTCTCCTTCAATGAGCTGTAATGAACCATACAGAGAGAGAGAGAGAGAGAGAGAGAGAGGGAGAGAGAGAGAGAGAGAGAGAGAGCGGGCTTCTCCTTCAATGAGCTGGAATGACCCATAGAGAGAGAGAGAGAGAGAGAGAGAGAGTTTTGCAGTATATATAAATCCCGATTTTTATCAATAATGGATTGATTGATTGAGAGGAGAGAGAGAGAGAGAAGAGAGAGAGAGAGAGCGGGCTTCTCCTTCAATGAGCTGAATGACCCATAGAGAGAGAGAGAGAGAGAGAGAGAGAGAGAGTTTTGCAGTATATATAAATCCCGATTTTTATCAATAATGGATTGATTGATTGAGAGAGGAGAGAGAGAGAGAGAGAGAGAGATTAAATTTCGGAAGCTAAGGTATATTTCATATCTCATAAAATACCATAGAAGGAAAATTTGTTATTGGACCAAGAATTTAATTGATTAAATTCTTGATGATTAACAATTTTTCTCCAATTCAAACATAACTTCTCTATATTCAAATACCGGTTTAGCATGTTATAGCACTGATACAGTTTTATGAATCTCGAATAATATATTTTGAGTAAAAGATACCCAAAATAACACATCTTTCTCTTATGTAGTGGATCGTTCCAAGTGTTAAGATTAGATATTTCATTATGACAGTATGTCTTACTAAAATAAATTGAAGTGTTAATATAATGAAGTTCAATGTCGGTGTTCATGTAACATTATTAAAGAGCTATTTTTACATAAGACTTTTCCTCTAGACCGGGGGAAGAGCTTAAATAACTCATCCCTACTGTAAGAATTTGCAGCAGCCGAAAAAAAAAAAAAAAAAAAATATCTTGAATAAATGTTGCCCAGACATTTACCGTTTTAAAAATGGATATATTGACATTAAGGAGTGATATTACGGAGACCAAACCCGTAAAAGATGGTAACAATGTAGGGTACAAATTACGCTCGCCTGTATTTACTAAAATTACGGCTCAGAACCGTATATTTTTACCGAGAACGTCATATTAAGATTACAGTTTTGTTTAACATACACGCAAGCGCGTGCGCGCACACACACACACACACACACACACATATATTATATATATATATATGTATATATATTATATATATATTATATATATATATATATTATATATATACTTATATACACCTCTTAACTAATATTCACTTTTAATCCATCCAATTATTTTATATTCTTCCAATACGATTCCATCGTTCTAAGACATTTTTCCATGGCATGTTTTTATTTCAAAACCACACAGAGCCTTTCCTACCTCAATTCCAGAAATACTTTATCAATTCTCATTCATTGATGTAAACATATAAATATAAGCCAAAATAAATTAAAATTTGTTAAAAAACAATTGTCAGAGGTGAACATATCTCGAGACTATACTCATTTTTTAATGAGGTGCATTTCCCCCGACTCGCAGGGGTGCCCTTTTAGCTCGGAAAAGTTTCCTGCTATGTAATCGATGGACAAGATAATTCTAGCTCATCAGCTAGTAGGTAACTACTTCCGAGCTACAAGGCTCTTCTGCGAGTCCATGCAAATGCGCCTTTCCAGCAGTAGGTTGGCCGGGGCACAACTACCCGTTGAATTACTACCGCTAGAGAGATATGGATTCCTTTGACTGGCCAGGCAGTATTACATTGGATCCTTCTCTCTGGTTACGATTCATTTTCCCTTTGCCAACACATACACTGAATAGTTTGGGCCTATTCTTTACACCACCTCCTCTGTCCTCATACACCTTACAACACTGAGATTACCAAACAATTTTTCTTCTCTCAAGGGGTTAACTACTGCACTGTAATTGTTCAGTGGCCATTTTCCTCTTTGTAAGGGTAAAAGACAATCTCTCTCTCTCTCTCTCTCTCTCTCTCTCTCTCTCTCTCTCTCTCTCATAATGAACATAACATCTTATTTCTGTCAAAATCTCATAAACACAAACGCAGAAACTTTCCTCAGCTCAAGTAAATGTTTGTAACGGAGTCTTTTGAGCTGTTAAAGGGATTATTGGTTTAGCAAAGCTCCCTTGCTTTTTAATTACTGCAAACGGACAACTTTTAGCAATAACTTTACTTAATGTTTGTGCTTACACATCTGTCTTTCTTTGCTAAATAAATAAAAAATTATGTTACTTGAAATGTTAACTCTGTGTTTATTTTATTACTATAAATTCAATTTTACGACTATACAAATAACAGAACTAAAACATCAATGCTATTCCAAATATAGTCGATTGATTATGACACAAATGTTTAATCCACAATAAACTAAAGCATACTGTTTGGAGGTAGTGATATTATTATTAGTTGAGAATGAAGAAATTAAAATCTTTGTATTGAAATATAAACTAAAAAAAACCATTAATCATTTTGAAAAATAACACATTAGTCAACAATCCTCCCCCATCAGCACGTAAGATGTCGCATTGTTATTGGTTGAAATTCTAAGGAGTTAGACAGCCAATTACTTTTATCAAACAATTTACAATTGCGTAAACGGCCTTTCTTTTCGATAATAATAATAATAATAATAATAATAATAATAATAATAATAATAATAATAATATAATAATAATAATAGATAATAAATAATAAATAATAAATAATAAATAATAATAAATAATAATAATAAATAATAATAATAATAATAATAATAATAATAATAATAATAATAATAATCAGCATTATACCAAGATTCATGAAAGGGGAAAATTAATTCTCCATGCCAATATTTCATTGAAAGCGGAATCCATCTTTCTTTCAAGATGGTAATATCAAGACACCCTTCAACTAATTTCTAGGTCAACACTTGTTTGTATTGCAATTCTTATACATTGTTAAGGATATCCATGATGTATGGCATCACACCTGGCGGGAGTAACCATACTTGCCATTGCCACTGTACCATCATCTTCCACTCCTCTTGGGTAAGAGTTCTCTTGCTCGAGGATACACTCGGGCATACTATTCTATCTAATTTTTCTTCCCCTGGCTTTCATTCTTTAGAAATTTTTATAACTTATGTATGAAAGATTTATTTTAATATTAAGAGTACTGATCTAAATGTTTTATTTCAATTGCTTATAAACTTCTAATGTAGTTTATTTATTTCCACGTTTCCTTTCCTTACTGGGCTATTTTTCCCTATTGGAACCCTACTGCTTATAATATCCTGCTTTTCTAAATAGGATTGTATCTTACCTGCTGCTTCTACTACTGCTGCTACTACTACTACTACTTTTACTACTACTACTACTTACTATACTACTACTACTACTACTACTACTACTAAATAATAATAATAATAATAATAATAATAATAATAACTAGAGACACCCAGTAGAGCGCAGATCTCCGCAGCAGCAGCTTATTTCTCGACCTTTTGCTCGACCATGACCTTGACCTTTGATCATGACCTTCCAAAATGTAATAATTTCCAGCATTTTACACAAGAGTTAATCCCTGCAAGTTTCATTACTCTACGATTAAAATTGTGGCCAGGAAGCCCATCGCAAACAAACACACACTCGCACACAAAACAGGGAGTAAAACATAACTCCTTCCAACTTCTTTGGAGGAGGTAATAAGAATAATATAGTATGATTAAGGAAAGAGAGAGAGAGAATATCAATGGTATCCGCACTGCGTCAAAGAACTCATCCTAACAAAGGGAAGAAAGGACTCATTCGGTTTCCTTTCCTAGATTTATATATATGATCTATCTATAAATGCTGAGTAACTATTTTCTTTAGTATATTTATAGAGAAGGTTTGGATCAAATCAAGCATGGTGGTCTCTCTCTCTCTCTCTCTCTCTCTCTCTCTCTCTCTCTCTCTCTTTGCAAATATGTTTCCTCTTTGCGTAAAAATCTTCTACTTATTCTATGAAAGCTTATTTTCATATATAGTAAAAAAAGAAAATTATAACCTCCATGTGACTGCCGAATCATGAATAAAACGCCCTTTATAAGGAACTTGCACAATATAAATAGCTTCATAGACTTATTGAGAAGTACACTTGGACACCAACATTCCTGTCATACTATTCCTTGTACTATTTTTTTTGGGTTACTCGCCTGGCAGTAAAGGTGTGACAGGGTAAAATTCCCTAGAGCAAGGTGTGCCAGGGATCCTGTGTCCACTGTCTACTGCTGCATAATAATAATAATAATAATAATAATAATAATAATAATAATAATAATAATAATGATAATAATATTAATAACCAGATGTTAGTAATCATGATCTTTAAACTTGCAAGTGCCAAACCCACTCAGCATACACTGGGCCATTTACCTCTGTCTTCTATGCAATAGCGTACCTAATTAACAAATGCCTTGCATTCTATACATTTCTTCCATGACATGCCCTACCCTTCCTAGGGTTTCCTCTGCTTCTCCACAACATTTCTGAATAAGGAACCCATTTCACAAAATTTACGCAATTTCTAAGAATCACAACGTTACTGCCTCTTACATTTTCCAATTCTGTTTATACAAAATACATTACAAACTTTTCATATCAACAACTTCAAACAATTTTGACAATAGCATTCAATACGCATGATTCGCTTCCATAAAGGATATTTGGCTCTACAATCACTTCACGTCTCCACACCAGTTCCAGCGTCTGTTAATGTTACTTGCTATGGTGTTGAAGTGTTGAATGAGCCAAACATCAAGGCACAGTCAAGGTCTTCAACAATACACCTGCCGAGTGTTCACAATTTCCCAGCTACTGATTTCCGATAGCGTGATACGACGTTGGGAGAATCAGCAGACTCCACATATAACAAGGCACAACCAAAGAAGGGAAACCCTCTGCACTACCTCGGGTGTGATGGTACACACGGAGAATCGCAAACATGAATTGGAGGACCGTTTATATGATCTGGACTGAGTATTCTGACCATCTAAAAACTGAGCTTGGTGACATGATCTGCCATGATACACCAATCAAAGATTTGTACCAAACGAGTCGACTGAATATTGTAGTCCTTTTCAAGATCTCCCGGTGAGAATTCTGGATGTCTATCCCGGCAAGATGGACAAAGCAGTTTGTCCTCCTGACCTGAAAGGTAGTCTCTTCCCGTCTGCTGCAGTTGATAACATTGACCCCAACCCCATGTGTAAATTCTTTCAACTCCACCCAAAAAACGGATGCCAAATCTATCAATAACTTTCTGAAGAAAATTGAGAGCAGGCAGACAGAAACACATATAAACACTAAATAAAACTTCACAAATTTATCAGACTGAACCAAAACCCATCAAATACATATAAACTGTAATAGAAGTGAGAAGCTTTGGAATAATACACTTTCAGAGCAATGAACAATTCAGTGTATTTCAGAGGTTAAGCATTTCTGCGTATAAAGAATAATCCTGGATTACAATACCTAAAGGGAATTACGAAACAGCGAAACTTTCAAACATGATATTCATTTTCATGGATTTCGTTTCAGTCTTTTCTATATTTCGACATATTCGTCAATGTTGACAGATTTCCGCTGTCTGCAGTCAATGAATTCAACGAGATTAATAATAATACTCATCAGGGATATATATATATATATATATATAAATATATATACATATATATATATATAAATATATATACATATATATATATATATATATATATACATATATATATATATATATACATGAATATGAATCACTACCACTCGTAATCTTAATAAATATAGATATCAACCACAATGGCATGTAATATCGAATTCTTTCTTTGAAAATTCAATTGTGATAAATGCTTCAGGCTGGGGAAAGAGTCAACCTATGCCAAAAGCATTTATCATAAATGAATTTCCAAAAAACATATTAAATGCCATTGTAGATTTTATATATATATATATATTATATACATATATAAATATATAGATATATATATATAAAGATATATACGTATATATAGATATATATAAGAGTATAAATATATATATATATATATATACTTATATACATATACTGTGTGTATGTATCTATATTATATATATATATATAAATACATATATATATATATATATATATATACACACACAGAATAAGTGAAGCAGACTATTCGACCCTGTATTATTGTGATGAACCTCAATCGATGTCGCAATAAAAACAAAAACAAAAATCAAATACATATCAGTGATCCAAGTCTTGATATCAGAAACCAATAAATGTTTTCCACTGGAAAGCTCTCAGTTCCCCCCCCCCCATCAGAGAAGAGACTGATCTGAATCTCTCTCTCTCTCTCTCTCTCTCTCTCTCTCTCTCTCTCTCTCATTGCCATTTTCATACGAGTCTCCATGAGTCTTATATTACGAGACATATCCCCCATTTTCCACAAGAGGAAGTAAATAGAAATAATCGTAAATAAAAGTATGCAAACAGAGATATAGAGAGGGAAATAGGAAGAGATTGTCTTTCCATTACTGGTAAAATGAAATCCAACAGAGCCCATATCAGAAAACAGTTGGTGTGTCAGATTGCATTCCCTTCATAGTCTCCCCTCTGCCCCTGCAGAGAGAGAGAGAGAGAGAGAGAGAGAGAGAGAGAGAATGCATTTATGCTATAAAATGTTTATTCTTCTATTTCTCGTCTGCAGTCCTCTTGGGCGCATATTGGCTCAATATTATACATACATACATACATACATATATACATATATATATATATATATATCTATATAATTTATATATATATATATATATATATATATTATATATATATAATATGAATATAAACGTGTTTATGTGTGTAACCATGGTTTTTACTTTTAATATTATCAATTTGATGCTAAGGTGGTAATGGTAATATTATGCCAATTCTTAGTCTTCTTTATATACAGGGAGTGAATCCTTTCACCATTATTACGCCTAGGGTATTAGCATCTTCATAGATTAAAACGTAGAAAAGAGTCAACGTCTTTTTATAATAAATTCGAAATGATGTGAAAATGTCAGCCTCTCAAGAGAATTTTACAATACCTTCGTATTGTATTTACCTCTTCCATTTCGAAAACATACCTCGAGAAGAGGTAAAAATGTAGAATAAGAGAAAGAAAACAAGGATAATACTGATGATCGAAATAACAAATAAATACTGACATAAATCATAACCGTAATGTTATTATTATAATTATCATTATTACTTGCTAAACTACAACTCTAGTAGAAAAACAGGATGATATAAGCCCAAGGGCTCCAACAGGGATTATAGCCCCGGTGAAGAATGGAATAAGGAAGTAATAAAATATTCTAAGAACAGTAACATCATTAAAACAAATCTTTAATGTATAAACTATAAAGACTTTTTGAAAAACAAAAGGAAGAGAAATAAGATAGAATGGTGTGCCCGAGTGTACCCTCAAGCAAGAGAACACTACCCAAAAACAGTGGAAGACCATGATGCGAAGGCTATGGCACTACCCAAGATGTTGTCAGGTGTATGAGGACAGATGAGATTATGTAAAGAATAGGCCAGATTATTCGGTGTTTGTGTAGGCAAAGAGAAAATGAGTCTTAACCAGAGAGAAGGAATCCAATATAGTACAGTCTGGCAAGTTAAAGCACCCAAAAAACACTCTAGTGGTATATCTCAAAGGGTGGCTGGTGCCCTGGCCAACCTACTACCTATAATGTTAGCTTCAATGTTAACGT
>NC_090765.1:59640975-59642569 GCF_036898095.1 Palaemon carinicauda | reverse complement strand
AAAGACAACTCTCTCTCTCTCTCTCTCTCTCTCTCTCTCTCTCTCTCTCTCTCTCTCTCTCTCTCTCTCTCTCATAATGAACATAACATCTTATTTCTGTCAAAATCTCATAAACACAAACGCAGAAACTTTCCTCAGCTCAAGTAAATGTTTGTAACGGAGTCTTTTGAGCTGTTAAAGGGATTATTGGTTTAGCAAAGTTCCCTTGCTTTTTAATTACTGCAAACGGACAACTTTTAGCAATAACTTTACTTAATGTTTGTGCTTACACATTTGTCTTTCTTTTCTAAATAAATAAAAAATTCTGTTACTTGAAATGTTAACTCTGTGTTCATTTTATTACTATAAATTCAATTTTACGACTATTACAAAATAACAGAACTAAAACATCAATGCTATTCAAAATATAGTCGATTGATTATACACAAATGTTTAATCCACAATAAACTAAAGCATACTGTTTGGAGGTAGTGATATTATTATTAAGTTGAGAGTGAAGAAACTCAAAATCTTTGTATTGAAATATAAACTAAAAAAAAAATCATTAATCATTTTGAAAAATAACACATTAGTCAACAATCCTCGCCATCAGCACGTAAGATGTCATATTGTTATTTGGTTGAAATTCTAAGGAGTTAGACAGCCAATTACTTTTATCAAACAATTTACAATTGCGTAAACGGCTTTCTTTTCGATAATAATAATAATAATAATAATAATAATAATAATAATAATAATAATAGATAATAAATAATAAATAATAATAAATAATAATAATAATAATAATAATAATAATAATCAAGCATTATACCAAGATTCATGAAAGGGGAAAATTAATTCTCGATGCCCAATATTTCATTGAAAGCGGAATCCATCTTTCTTTCAAGATGGTAATATCAAGACACCCTTCAACTAATTTCTAGGTCAACACTTGTTTGTATTGCAATTCCTTATACATTGTTAAGGATATCCATGATGTATGGCATCACACATGGCGGGAGTAAACCTTACTTACCATTGCCACTGTACCATCATCTTCCACTCTCTTGGGTAAGAGTTCTCTTGCTCGAGGGTACACTCGGGCACACTATTCTATCTAATTTTTCTTCCCCTGGCTTTCATTCTTTAGAAATTTTTATAACTTATGTATGAAAGATTTATTTTAATATTAAGAGTACTGATCTTAAAATGTTTTATTTCAATTGCTTATAACTTCTAATGTAGTTTATTTATTTCCACGTTTCCTTTCCTTACTGGGCTATTTTTCCCTATTGGAACCCTACTGCTTATAATATCCTGCTTTTCTAAATAGGATTGTATCTTAGCTGCTGCTGCTACTACTGCTGCTGCTGCTACTACTACTACTACTGCTACAACTACTACTACTACTACTACTACTACTACTACTACTACTACTAATAATAATAATAATAATAATAATAATAATAATAATAACTAGAGACACTCAGTAGAGCGCAGATCTCCGCAGCAGCAGCTTATTTCTCGACCTTTTGCTCGACCATGACATTGACCTTTGATCATGACCTTCCAAAATGTAATAATTCCCAGCATTTTACACGAGTTAATCCCTGCA
>NC_090765.1:59628475-59635975 GCF_036898095.1 Palaemon carinicauda | reverse complement strand
ACTACCCAAGACCAGAGAACAATGGTTTGATTTTGGAGTGTCCTTCTCCTAGAAGAGCTGCTTACCATAGCTAAACAGTCTCTTCTACTGCACAATTGCATAGCAGGAATCCCAGCATAGTATTACCCTTCCATTAGTCTTACGAACTGGTGCAACGTTTATGCGGATACCTTTCTATACGAGCAACGCCCTAATATTCTTCACAACCAGGAACAACATGAGGTTGTTTATCATCATTATTATCAATATCATTATTATTATTATTATTATTATTAATATTATTATTATTATTATAAACTAGTAGATTAATGACCTACCGCAAACGTTGAAATATAGGAAATTTGATAAACGAGCCTTGAAAGTTAATTAAATAATAATTGCGTCAATACTATAGCATATCATTTTTATAAGTGTTTGCTTTTCCACTAAGAACTCATCCTTGACTCAATGGGGCTGTGCATTTGTCTCCTTGTATGAAAATTACTTCAATAAAAGCCTTTGCTTTTGTGAAAATAAAGGCGGACAGCCTTTAGATATCCTTTCTTCAAAGTTTATTTTCCAATACTTTTTCTTAAACCACAATATTTTAGTTGTTCTTTCTTAAGAAAATTATTCATATCCTATCGCGTATATCTTGTCCTGAAACTTCCTACCTTGGGGGATATTTTCTATTACTACTACTACTACTACTACTACTACTTCTAATAATAATAATAATAATAATAATAATAATAATAATAATTATAATAAGAGCCATTAAAACCCCACAGTTATAAACGTTGTATATTTAAAGAATTCAGTAGCTTTCGAATTTTTTACAAACTGGACTTTTAATACCCAACATTGTTAGACACGGCATGGTGTTTTAATAAAGTTAAATAATAATAATAATAATAATGATAATAATAATAATAATAATAATAATCTTTAAAGTAATATCAGCTTACACTATAGAAAATATAAATAATAGTATCTCTTGTTTATGTTTATATCAGGGTAACCCAACAACAGAAAAAATAAATGCAAATGCAAATGCAAAAGAGCAACAGCATAAACCAAGACGATGTCTTCATCTGCCATCACTGAAGCTTAACCTTAAAATATTCCTCCATTCGAGTAATATTGAAAAATATTTCTGTTTCCTAGAATTTTCCACCAAGAAAAAATGGTGAAGATGTGAGGGAACGATGCAGAATTTTTTCGATAAAAATAAATACATACGTGTGTGTGAATATATATATATATATATATATATATATATATATATATATATATATATATATACATATATATACATAAATATATAAATATATATATATATATATATATATATATACATAAATATATAAATATATATATATATATATATACATAAATATATAAATATATATATATATATATATATATATATGAATGTGAATAAATAAATAAATGAATACAGATACATACATATGCATACATATATATATGTATAAATATACAGTATATATATATATACATATATATATATATATGCATACACATATATATGTATACACATACAGATATATACAGTACATATATATATATATATATATATATATATATATATATATATGTGTGTGTGTGTGTGTGTGTGTGTGTTATATATATATATATATATATATATATATATATATATATATATAAATATATATATATATACATATATATATATACATAAATTCATTATTGGACCTGATCATTAATACAAAAGCATGATATACGTGGTAGAATAGCATATTATAAATGCAATTAATTACAAGCAAGTGTGAAATCAATTTAGAAGATTAAGTACGAAGAAAAGGATAAAATACAGGATGGGTCCAAGACAATGTCCTGGGAATAGGAATCAAGTTTGCAAAAATTCGATCTAAACGTAGTACGGCAACTAAGGTGAAATAAATTGATCAGTATATATCAATCAGATTCTGACTTGGGAAGAGCATGGAGGATGAGAGGCTTGTGAAGAGGGTATAAAGAAGAGAAGGACTCGGGAAAAGGTTTCTTAGATGGCATGGAAGAGGCAATGGAGAGGGATGTGATCATAGAAGATAAAGCTGAATCGCTGTGTTTATAGGCAGTCAGTTTACACTTATAAAAACCGTTATTTAGTTCTCAGCCATATTTCAGTAAAATAAAGGCGACTGTAATTTTTACCCTACTTTGTTATTATCTTTTACGGGTTGGTGACCGTAATATCACAGCTTAAGGTCAATGTATCGGTGTTTTAAACTGTAAATGCCCGGCAACATTTTGGCCCGTATTTCAGTAAAATACAGGCGACCGTAATTTTTACCCTACTTTGTTATTATCTCTTACGGATTGGTGACCGTAATATCACAGCTTAAGGTCAATATATCGGTTTTTTAAACGGTAAATGGCTGGCAACATGTATGCAAGGATTTTTACAATTTTTTACGGCAAATTTTCAAGTGTAGGTACATGAATCATGTTCTAGACTTGAGGTTATTTTACACGGAGGTTCATCCATGGGTGAGCAGTTAAACTTTGAATGTAGCAGTGACTTTGTTACTTTTTTTTCTCTGTAGTCACCCCTTTTCAGTTCTATCATGTTTTTATTTACTTAAAACGTTTAGAAGTAACTACAAAATACATAAACTTTTTTTACCCAGAGGTTCATCCATAGATGAACAGTTAAGATATGAATGTAGCAGTGACTGTGTTACTTTTGTTCTTTATAGTCACCCCTTTTCAATTCCAGTTTTTATAAAAAAAAATTATGTAAATTTGTCACCAAAACTTACAATACACAGAACTATTCAATTGCATTTATTACATAACAGATTTAGCTATCATCGATATACAAAACTATTTATTAATAACTGCGACTACAACGATACCAATTCGAAGAATTGAAAATATAATCACCAGAAACCGACATTAATAACGACAAAGTAATAAAACGCCAATGCAAAATGCACAATTTTCACGGACCCTTTACATATATTACCTCTAATCGTTTTCCGTTCAACGCTAATGAAACCTCTTAAGATTTATTCGGAGTAATATCCTGAGCTATGCAAAGAGAGGGATGGGGATCATACTTCGCCAATTAAAGCATTAGTTACACACTTTTCCTTCCATGCTGAGATTGATGGCAGGGGGCGACAAGTCGTTTAGCACGCAAGCATTCTACATGCATGTTCTCCTTGTCATTACTGTCTTTATTCTTATGTTTCATACTGTAATACTTTGATCATTATATATATATATATATATATATATATATATATATATATATATATATATATATATATATATGTGTGTGTGTGTGTGAGTGTATGTGTGTATTTTGTGTTTGAGTGAGTATATTAACACGTCTATACAGTTTTTACAGTTTATATATGAAATATCTGTTCTAACGTTTTTAATGTTGTTTTTAATAGTTTATTCTAATTGCTCATTACTTCTTATATTGTTTCTTAATTTCCTTATTTCGTTTCCTCACTGGGCTAATTTTCCCTGTTTGGAGCCCTTGGGCTTAAATTATCTTGCTTTTCCAACTAGGGTTGTAGCTTACCTAGTAATAATAATAATAATAATAATAATAATAATAATAATAATAATAATAATAATAATAAATTGTATACCAAGTCTTTGGTATTTCATAAGGCAGCGATGTTCTTAATTTACTTTGAAGGCTGTTTTCCCGGTCCCATACAGCCAGGGAATCCTACTTTCTACACGACCTCCACTGTCATTTTATCTTGTTCGTTCAGAGTATTCAACATTTCATATCACGTATTGCTCATTAACTGTTAAATCGTCGCTGCCAAAGAACTCTGGCTGTAAAGCTAACTAAAATGGTGGTAGCACTGCATTTCAAATCTAAGAGATCGTCCAACATTTAAGACCAATTACCCCATCCAAGAAATTCTCGTCTTTTTTTCTATCCTCTGCTTTAGGCTACGATGAATTAGAACTAGTTTTAATTGGCTGTTACCGGACTTTGGATGCAGGTGTGTGAAGAGCTTGATATACTGGAAGTTTTCTGTTTAAAGATTTAAAGGCAGTTCATGAATGGCAGAGACAAGGGACAGTGATATTGACTCAGCTAGCAGGACAACGCCCTAGAGTCTGACCATATATACATATGGTCAGCGCCTAAGGCCCCTCTCCAACCATGTCAGGACCAGGACCAGGGAGGCCCAGACAATGATTACTAATGGACTCAGAAGGTAGACCTATTGGCAATACCGTAGAGACTGACTATATATACATATAAACAGAGCCCATGGCCCCTCTCCCCCCAACCTAGGACCAGGGAGACCGAAGGAATGGCTGCTGATGACTAAGCAGGTAGAACTACAGGCTCCCCCTTGCTCACAAGAATGGTGAGGTTACAGACACTACAAGAAACTATCGAGCCTTGTCTTGTATTTCGACTTGTTCTCTGTAGTCAATAAGCAATGAGTAAGCATTGATAGGTGAAGCATCCAATTCACTGATTCAATAATCAGTTTTCTTCGGCAGAAATCAAATTCTTACTCATGGAAGCGAGCATCTTTTGAATACGAAAGAGATTTCAAAAGCCAATGGGATTCATGTGACTTCACGAATGGGTTCCAGAGACCTTTTTAGCATATCAAACGCATTTTGAAACGAGGTTATACATTTGGCTTCCATGCACTCTGCGGACAGAATAGGAAGACGAGTCAAATCGGAGTGTATTGATTTTTAGGCCATCTTTTATCAAGAGGAGAGTTCGGCAGGGTTGACGCACAGGGATTCTCTTGATTTCGACTGGAATTCCATTTGCTCTCTAAGTTACGAGGTTCAAATCTAGCCAAAAGATTCTTTATGGACCATACACAGTTAAAAAACATAATTTTAATCGGAAAATCTCCGTTAAAATATACTGTTCTAAGCCATATTTCAGTAAAATACAGGCGACAGTTATTTTACCCGACTTAGTTATTATCTTTTACTGGTTGGTGACTGTGTACATATACATCATAACTATTAAATACGCAGATAATTCAGACATGTAACATTTAAATTTAATGTCGTGTACACAAAAAGGATGAGAAGACGATGGATTGACGAACGACGAGAATTTGGCGGTATAAACTGGCATAAAAACCCTCTAAAAAGACGCAAGTGGAAGGACATGTCTGAGTCCTTTGTCCTGCAGTGGAATGGTAACAGCTGATGATGATGATGATTAGATATACGCAGCTAGGTAAGACATGTACCATGTAAATTTAATGATTTTAAACAGAAAGAAGGCGGAGAAGACGATGGATCGATGAACTACGAAAATTTGCTATTATAAGGTGGCATAGGAAGACCTACAATAGACGCAAGTGGAAAGACATGTCGGAGGTCTTTGTCCTGGACTAGTAACGACTGATGCTGAAGACGACACAAAAAGTTATCAGGCTTATCTTTAAATAAGTGATATAAACACTAATAAATGTAGCGAAAACTGTTGATAATTTAGTAATGGAAAATTTTTTTTTCATAAAAATTATTAACAATAAAAATGTGGCTCCACATTAATAGATCCCATTCAACTACCGTATTTAGTAAGCATGGCAATTTTCTTACCACATGGTTCCCCATTTTAACGAATTTTTTACGGTTTCCACTATTTCCCTTCTTCAAATTTCCAAATTTATCCTCCACTTTTCCCTTTTATTGGTTAGGTGAAGTTTCTAAAGAATTATATAGAAGCAAAAGCAGTTATCCTGTGAAATTCATAATCAATATTTTCAGTATTTCAGTAAGGAACTTATTATACGTTTAATGAGTTTAGAATGATTTTAATAATATTCTAATAAAATGTTAATATTTTTTTTTAAATAACTTCTTTCTCTATTTCATGCTCGACATCTAAACTTAAACTGCTATATGAGCAAAGAAATAAAAAAATATGATTTTACTAAAACATTCTTTTCATTAAAAAAATATGACGACAATTAATAGCTTTTCATATATAGAGGTTGGAGGGTGTACGCACATCACTGCATCTTTGTGTTACTTAAAAAAAAAAACTTCTATAAGAAAATATTCCCAAAAGTGAAAAATCCAACCAGCATACTGTATTGGAGACAAAGTACAGTGATGAAAATCTATTTCCATATATTTAAATAAAGTTTATTTACAAAGCGCATGACTAGTTATGAAACTTTATAAGACCTAAATGTAATATATTTAATATTTTAAGGATATTTAAAGGATATTTAAAGGATGTTTTTTTTCCACTGATGATCAATACAAAGAACTGTATAGCCATCCATATATCCTTTAAAGATTTAAAGGCCGCTCATGAATAGAAGATCCAAGGGACAGTGTCATTGCCCTAGCAAGCAGGGCAATGCCCTAGCCTAGAGACGGACCATATTAACATATAATCAGCGCACAAGCCCACTCTCTACCAAAACTGGCCAAGGCAATTGTTGCTGATGACTCAGCAGACAGACATATAGGCTCCCCCAAATCCACCTTCCTTAGCTCACAAGGATAGTGAGGTTGCAGCAACCAAAGAAACTAACGAGTTTGAGCAGGACTCGAACCCCAGACTGGTATTAACCAGTCAAGGACTTAACCAACAGGAATAACACTTCAAGATCTAATTTTTAACAATGAAATTTTGAATAAGTAAACAGCTCCTTATGAAAAATATTATTCATATAACCACATCCACATAGAAACATGTATGTTTATATAAATATTACATATGAATTCATCGCCAATCCTTTAGCAATAATCAAGCACAAAATCTTGAATTCATGACACGACTAAGTTATCTATCATAGCCATGCAAGAAACCGAGCGGAAGGCCATTTACATATTAACATATCAGATTCTTGACATTTAGGAATACGAAACTACTTGAATTATGCAATTCTGCAGTTAAAGGATGAGGGTGTTTTGCACAATTTTGATCCAGAGTATCAGGAATGAAACTCATATATATACATGTACACACACACATATATGTGTGCGTGTGTTTGTGTGTATATATATATATATATATATATATATATATATATATATATATATATATATTATATATATATATATATATATATATATATATATATATATATATATATTTATGAATTAAATATATAAACTATATATAAATGTATTTATACATAAATATTAAGTATATTCCATATGCACACAAAAATATGTATATATATTACACACATATATATCTATCTATATATATATATATATATATACATATATATATATATATATATAAATGTATTTACAAAATATCAAGTATATTCCATATGTACACACAAAAATATTCATATATATATATATATATATATATATATATATATATATATATATATATAACGTTCATAAAGAGAAACATCTTCCCAAGCCAATATTAGGATATTCTCCTATTCGAGTTATATAACTAGAAGAAAAAGAATAATGTTTTAATGTATCCTCTAATATTATGATTAAAGGAGATTTATCAAACCTTCTATAAAT
>NC_090765.1:59613475-59615975 GCF_036898095.1 Palaemon carinicauda | reverse complement strand
AATTTTTAAGTATAGCGCCGAAGAAAGGTAACATAGTAGAGATAATGAAGATCAATAATGATAATAATAATAATAATAATAATAATAATAATAATAATAATAATAATAATAATCGTAAGTACACCCAGGACTGGATCCTACCTATAGAAGAGTCTCAGCTTTTGGGCCATCTTTGCAATGGTATAAGTCGGCTAATGTTAAGGGTCATTTTTATCTCTTGGCTTCATGTTTTATACAGGTATTAAAGCTGTATTCGATTGTGGCTGTTATACCTTTCAGGAAGAATATCAAAAGGAACTGAGGAAAACAACGGAATCGGAACGATAAAATTACTAGCAACACTGTTAAAAATTTGTCGTAAAATAGTAAAAATCCTGGAATAAAGGTTGCCAGGCATTTGCTGTTTTTAAAGAAAAAGGATATATTGACGTTAAGGAGTGATATTACGGTAAAAATTACGGTCGCCTTTATTTCTGAGAATACGGCTGAGAACCATATATTTTCTTTACAGAGGAATATCCCAATAAAATTACGGTTTTTTTTTTTTTACAATGAAGACTACGAATTGATGTATATTTTTCCATTCATATTTCAAGAATTTTATCCTGTTAGTACCCATCCATTATTGCATATACACAGAGAGAGAGAGAGGAGAGAGAGAGAGAGAGAGAGAGGAGAGAGAGAGAGAGAGAGAGAGAGAGAGAGAGAAATAAAAGCATGTCACATTTCATTTCTGGATTAGTTTCTAGCTTTGACACGCCAGTTAAAATGCAAATTTGTTCTATAACAACGAACTTGGACGAGAAAAAAATAAAAGAATGACGTTGAAATAAATCATTCAGTAGGAAAACACATCCCCTTTCCAAAAAGTTTTTATTGAATCAAAATGAAAAAGCAATCATGTCAAAGCAATGGAGAGGAATTTCTGGCGCGATGAATTTCCGAAATTATTTTTTTGTTCTTTTTTTTTGCATTATGATGTATGGGTGATGATTAGTATAAAAAATTTCGTTTACTTTCTATTAGCAAATTCTCTCTCTCTCTCTCTCTCTCTCTCTCTACCTCTCTCTCTCTCTCTCTCTCTCTCTCTCTAATGTTTAAACTAATTCGCTCCACTCAAGAGCAAATGGAGTCTCCACGGATGGCCTAAAACGTCTTTGAGACATCAAAAATCCTTGTAACTCTTCTCTCTCCTCTCTCCTCTCCTCTCCTCTCTCTCTCTCTCTCTCTCTCTCTCTCTCTCTCTCTCTCTCTCTCTTTCTTGTAGTGAACAGAAACACGGTAAATGAATTAAAGAATAAGTTATCTAAGATCATAAGAAGTCTGTAAACGTTTTAAACTAATTCGTTCAACCCAAAAGCAAATAGAGTCCGTCTCCACGGATGGACTAAAAACGTCTTTGAAACAGAAAATCCTTGTAACACACACGCTCTCTCTCTCTCTCTCTCTCTCTCTCTCTCTCTCTCTCTCTCTCTCTCTCATCTCCTCTCTCTCTCTCTCTCTCTCAGTCAGTAAACACGGAAAACGAAATCAAAACTTAGACAAGATCATAAAAGCTCTAATCGTTTAAAAACGTTTTAGAGAGCTAATTCACTCTACACAAAAGCAAAGGGAGGTCTCCGCGGATGGCCTAAAACGTCTTTGAAACAGAAAATCCTTGTAACACACACGCTCTCATCTCTCTCTCTCTCCTCTCCTCTCTCTCTCTCTCTCTCTCTCTCTCTCTCTCTCTCTCTCAGTAACACGGAAAACGAAATCAAAACTTAGTTAGACAAGATCATAAAAGCTCTAAACGTTTAAACGTTTAGAGAGCTAATTCACTCTACACAAAAGCAAAGGGAGTCTCCGCGGATGGCCTAAAACGTCTTTGAAACAGAAAATCCTTGTAACACACTCGCTCTCTCTCTCTCTCTCCTCTCTCTCTCTCTCTCTCTCTCTCTCTCTCTCTCTCTCTCTCTCTCTCTCTCTCTCTCTCTCTCGTCTAGCATTGTTGGTACTTCGCTAAGTTAGTTGAGAATAGCCTTTCATGTAAAAAAAAAAGATTTTAGAATCTGTCCTCAACATTTAAAAATGACGATAGTACTTATCAACTGATTAATAGATATCTGACTATATGGCCAATCTAATTTAATGACTTCCTATCAAACTTTATTCGCTATAGACCAAGACAATTCAATATATAAATATAAGAAAGTACAGCCATCCTCAAACTCCATAAGAAAGAAAAATTCCGGATGAGAAAGGAGTTAGACAAGTGAGACCACATCTCATTTCAATAATTCACAGCATGCTTAGAATTTCTTAAGAATTTAGACTGGGGAAATGTAGGAATTAACATTATTGGAGAATACCTTAATAAATATATAAATATACTGTATATATATAACTGTATATATATACATATATATATATGTATGTATACATATATATATGTATATTATATCTTATATATATATATATATATAATACATAATAGAATATATATTATATATATATGTAT
>NC_090765.1:59596795-59609295 GCF_036898095.1 Palaemon carinicauda | reverse complement strand
TTAGGCACATCTGATTGGAAACTTCTGCAAGGTCTGTCGATTACCCGAGACCTTCTTTACCTTGTCACCTATGCAAAATATACAGTATTTACTAAGTAGCACTATATATAATCTTCTTCGCTTACAATGAGCATTTGCTTTTTATGCTTGACAATGTGCGGCAACTAATTCGAAAAAACTCTCGTCGTCAACTTTCATAATAAACACGTAATTATTATTATTAATTATTATTATTATTATTATTATTATTATTATTATTATTATTATCATTACTTGATAGGCTACATCCAAATATGGAAAAGCAGGATGCTATAAGCCCAGGGGCTCTGACAGGGAAAATAGCCCCTTGAGGAAAGGGAAAAAAAGGAAAAAAAAAAATATCTAAAGAAGAGTAACAACATTAAAATAAATATCTCCTATATAAACAATGAAAATTTAACAAATAAATGAACAAATAAATAAGAAAAATAATTAATATTAATTTCTAACGTCATATGAACAAATACCTTTATATTTTCTATAAAAAAAAAAATTAAAGGCACTTTATCCTTTATAAAAAGTTTGGAAATTATCAGGAGACAGAACTATCACTTGATTATTTGGATTTATCAGTTTAAAAAGGATAGAAAAGTTTTGGTATTTATTTCTTATAAAGTAAACTTTGGCTATAAGAAATGTCAACATAGGCTAAAATGAAAGAGTATCCAACAAGAAAGTATTTATAATGCAATATGTAATCATAGACTAATTTTGTTCTTAAGAATACTTCTTAAAATCAAGATTTTTTTTCGGTTTGCCTGTGTACATTTTGTATTACTTTCAAAATATATATTATACAACTGTAATTTATTGCTCTTAACAAAAATGTTATTGATATATTGCAATAGTCCCTGCAAAATATCATAAAAGTCTGAATATATATATGTATATATAAATTATATAGGTATATATATATTTATATATACTATATATATATATAAATATATATATATACATACACACATATATATATATATATATATATAGAGAGAGAGAGAGAGAGAGAGAGAGAGAGAGAGAGAGAGGAGAGAGAGAGAGAGAGAGAGAGAGAGAGAGAGAGAGAGAGAGAGCGCTAGCTCCTTATTATTAAACACTGATCCGACCAACAGAAAAGCCCCTTTTCACTGATGGAAAAAAATCCACTGAATGTGAAATCTCATTACTGAACTTGGTCCTAATCATATTACCCGTGAACAACACCCATTGAATGAGGCCATTCTGCGCTGGAAAATTGCTCATATTCATACGAAAATGTGTTCCTAATGCCTGATCATTTGTTATAATGATCACGGGACCTTTTTTCCATTTTTTTTGGGGGGGGGGTGAACATATTCTTTTGGTATAGGAAGAAGAAATTTTCAAGACATTTTCTCCTTTACATCTATTTTTTTTTTCTTTTCTTTGAGGGGGGGGGGAAGAAGCTCTTCTTTTTATAATTGAAGTTTTTCTTTGTTTTCTGTTAGGAGTGCAATGTCTCTTAAGACTCCATAATTCATACTGATGTGTGTTTCTGTCTAATGTAAAGTTGTTATTATAATAATAATAATAATAATAATAATAATAATAATAATAATTCATCGTTAGGAGTGCACTGTCTGCCAAGTCTCGACTTTCTCGTAATTTATACTACTACTACTACTACTACTACTAACGATAATAATAATAATAATAATAATAACAATAATAATAATAATTCATTGTCAGGAGTACAATGTCTGCCAAGTCTCGACTTCCGGTAATTCATACAGTGTTTTTGTGAATAATAATAATAACAACAACAACAACAACAACAACAACAATAATAATAATAATAATAATAATAATAATAATAATAACACACTCTCAATCACTAAATTTACCACAAAACCAGCCAAAAGTACCGCCATGAAAAATACCAGTATTCAAAACTTCATGTCGCCATGAAAAAAAAAAAAAATATTCATGACCGGGGCTATACTGACAAGCGGGCAAACGTAACGTGAATTATGAAAGCCAGAACTCATTTGTTATGCATGAGGGCTTGTCACACGCCATAACACATATAAAATGTAATACGCCACAGAGAAGTTGTTAGATAAGTTATTCCAACAGAAAATCTCATCTACTCTTGTCTGTCAAGTCTGTATGACTGTCTCTCTTGTTTGTGAAATTACTCATGTTTTAAATCTTGGGTTAGAGTTCTCTTGCTTGAGGGTACACTCGGGCACGCTATTCTATCTAATTTCTCTTTCTCTTGTTTTGTTAAAGTTTTTATAGTTTATATAGGAAATATTTATTTTAATGTTATTGGAATTCTTAAAATATTTTATTTTTCCTTTTCTCCTTTCCTCGCTGAGCTATTTTCCCTGTTAGGGCCCCTGGGCTTATAGCATCCTGCTTTTCCAACTAGGATTGTATCTTAGCAAATAATAATAATAATAATAATAATAATAATAATAATAATAATAATAATAATAATAATAATAATGAAATATTTATATCGAGTAAATGAGAATGAAGGACGAATGAAAAATTTAATATCTCATAACGTTTACAACTCTTTATGACATTGCTGAAAATCAAGATCGAAAATATGTTAATGGCAAGAAACTTTACTTCATCAATAGCAAAAATGTCGAAATTTTTTTTGGCGCTAAACAAAAGAAATAGCTAAAAGGCCAAGGGCAAAAATTAATTAAAGAGAAATGTCTGAGATTTTCCAGTAAGAGGAGGCTGTGTTAAAAAAACAACTTCATCGACATCGTTAATAAGAGAAAAATGTGTCAAATATATTTTTCAATGTAATGAAATTTCTAAGAAATATAATTGTTTTGCTAATTCCAAGTTTTTTTTATGTAAATCTATGCAATTTTAAAAACGCAATCTTTCTTATACCAGGATATCATTACATAACATAATGAACTTCTATAATACAATCTCCCTTTTATAATTAAGAGCAACGTATCAGGCTATATATATATATATATATATATATATATATATATATATATATATATATATATATATATATATATACGTATGTATATATATACACATATATATGTATATACATATATATATATATATATATATATATATATATATATGTATATATATGCATATACAGTATGTATATATATGCATATACATATATATATACATATATACACACATATATATACATATATATATAAATATATATATTATATATATACATATACATATATATAAAGACATATGACTCCTCGGTCTCTCCCCGTCCCTTTGCTAGGAGGAGAGAGAGTAGTCATACACTGATGAGAGGAGGTACCTTGGTATATACACTCGGAAACAACCACCTCCAGAAACTACCCAAACTGCCGGGTTGTAGTTAGGAGAAGGGAGGGGATGTGGAGGGTTGAATCTGTGTGTGTACGTCTGCATGTGTTTGCATATCTAAATATTTAGCCGTCATTTTTGACGGTTCGGGTACGCTACTACTTAATAACATTGACCAAATATCCTATTTCATCATGCAATCTCTATTCAACCTACATCAAAAGAATTGTGTACTTTCAAACTAAACCACTCTGCGTGCGGTACAGGCTTAGTCAGTCAATAAAGCAAAGCAGACTTGCGTTGGCCTTTTCAAGAGTATTTCCTGGAAGAAAGTTATTGAAAGGAGCCACTGATAGAAAACTACCATGATAGTAATATGTTCTGAGGAGGCTAAATCTTTATTTTGTCCACTCATGTTTATGTCGACATCATACTGGCTTCAATCCTGCTGGTTTCGCGTTTATATCTACATCTATCTATCTACTAAGGCATTTCCCCCAAATTTTTGGGGTAGTCGACATAAAAGACATAACAAAATGGGACTTTTCTTCTCTTCTCTCTTCCCAACCTGACGAGGGATTCAGCCGAGTTTGGCTGATACTACTAGAGTGCCACAGCCCACCCTCCCCCGTTATCCATCACAAATGAAGCTTCATATCCTGAATTCCCTACTGCTGCTACCACAGCGGTCACCTAGGCGACTGGAGGAAGCAGCACGCACACATCCACACACAAACACACACACACACACACATATATATATATATATATATATACATTATATATATATATATATATATATATATATATATATATATATATGCGTGTGTGTATCATCACAAGCCAAACTAAAACCATAGTAGGAAAAACAGAATGCTATAAGCAAAAATTCCTTCATAAGGAACACGTTCCAGAGGCGAAAAGGAACGAAGAACAAATAAACTGTAAAAGACATACATAATATAAATAACAATAACAAATAAACAAGTTAGAGATATGCTATGAAACGAGGCTTTTGTCAACCTACTCAAAAAAAAAAAAAAAAAAAAAAAGCACCGAGTCTGAACTTCTGAAGTTTAGTTTAAACTTTTTGCCTAGGAAGATCGTTCCACAACTTGGTCACAGACGGAAAAAAACTTAGAAAATAGTGTAGCCTTTGGCTTCCCCAAAGAATAAGCAAGTCTGTTAAAATAAACTGCATAACTGATGCAAAAAAATGGATGACATAGTAGTAAGATCTAATGCAAAGAATGGTCAGAATTATGAATGATCTTGAAGTACATGCACAAAAATAGCCAGTAAATGGTTATAGAATTTAATAGTCTTTTAGTTTTTCCACCCAATTCAAAATGAGATTCAGTTGCTGAAGACCAACCAGGCTAGAGAACAACGTTCAAAACATAAAAAAATTTGCATAACCGAAAAAAATTATTTTCTATCTTCTTCCCCACAGTTATCCAAACATTAAGGCGTCGGTTGCTTGATGCGCCATCTCCAATACCTTCGATCAAAGGCAGCATCCTCTTTTCTCTATATCCTTCACCTCATTTCGCCATGTACTTTTCTGTCTCCCTTTTGATCTTCTCCCCCTTACAGGTTCCTCTCTCTTCTATACCACGCATCAAATGAATTCCAGTGTATGGGCATGCACTTCGTTCTCCCCAAGAGAGATTAGTTCACCAAACGTTCAGCAGGCTCAAAAAAAACTAGAAGAGTTGGAAGTCGCAGACCTATATAGCTGAAGACTATGAAGTGCAAACTAAGAGATGATGAATGGAGAAGTATTGAATTAAAAGCTCAAGATAGAGACGACTGGCGAAATCTAACCGAGGCCCTTTGCGTCAATAGGCGTAGGAGATGATGATGATGAATATTTGTGCTCCTTAGAGGATTTAGCACTAAAGAGAGAGCAAATTTCTTGTCTCGTTTTATCAATTAAGGCCTACATTCTAACTCAGAATACACCTAGTAGCTCATCAACTTTCCCCTTTTTGGGATGAAGATAATAAAGCCTTTTTATTCTAACACATTTCCCAGTTATTATTATTATTATCATTACTTGCTAAGCTAAACCCTTGTTGGAGAAGCAGGATGCTTTAAGCCCAAGGGGTCTAACAGGGAAAAAAGCCCAGTGAGGAAAGGAAACAAGGAAATAAACTACAAGATAAGTTCAAGAAAGATAACTTTAAAATAAATCTTTCATATATAAACTAAGAAAACTTCAAAATAACAAGAGGAAGAGAAACAAGATAGAATAGTGTGCCCGAGTGTACCCTCAAGCAAGAGATCTCTTACCCAAGACAGTGCAAGACCATGGTGCAGAGGATATGGCACGACCCAAGACTAGAGAACAATGTTACTCTATTTAGTATTTTTTTCTAATTCTTCCTCACGAAACATAATAATCAATAATATATTTAAATTTTTCTATTAGTTAAGTCCATATCAAAATAATCTTCTCCTGTTTATCTACGGAAATTTAGGTGTTCATAATTCTCTCTTGTAGTTGTATACTTCCCCTCTTTTCGAACACAGCGCCTTTAAACAATGATAAGAACACTAAAATCAACACTAAGTTCTCCATTAATCATATAAAACAATCTATAATTCACAATTCAATGGAACCCTGTTGCTTTTCTCTATAAATGAAATACGAAATAAACCTGCTTCCGACTTGGAAAAAAAAAAAAAAAAAAAAAAAAAAGAGTGGCACGACAAGGCCATTTCATTTCGCGAGTTTTCGGGGTGACAGATTCAGTCTTTCAAGTGACGTGTGGAGTGGGCAAGGACAAAACGAAACACATTCGCAATGAAACGGAAAAATGTTAAGTCTTTCCAAGGCAAAATGTAATACAATAGAACCAGTGCATGAAAACGGTCTCTCTTTTTTCGCCTAACATGGAATTTCTAGTCATGTGGACAGGATTTTGAATACTGAGGACTATTTCGTTTCCGATCAGGTGTTGTAATTGTTGAGAGATCATTATCGGAAAAAATATGCTTTATTCATTATCATAATAAGTAACATGAAAATAACAGAACAACTATGGATGTGATACTGATTGACATTGTCACGCTTTTGTTATCATGAGACAAAAAATTATTATCCTTTGAAAACCGAAGCAAATTTTAAAATCTAAATGTAATTAGAATAAATGACATCAATGAAAAAATCTTTTGTTTTCGTGAAACAAAAGGTTGTTGAGCCTCAGAAAACAAAAGCAAAACTTATTTTTTTCTAAAGGTAAATAGATTAAAAGAAATGTTAACAATGCATACTTGGTATCTTAATATAGTTACAAGAGTCCAATAATGTTTATTGCTTGTTTATGTACTTGAATATAATCTTATTTCTTATAATACGCTCAGGCATATTCAACACAAAAGGGTAAAGTCTTTAAGAACATTGATGAATACACACGAAATTCTACCTACTATAAGTTTAAACAATTTACCATTTTCAAATACCACCTTAATCACTATCTGACCTATTAGCATAATATCTATGACATTGCTTTATACTCAACGGATATGGGAGGGCAGCTGGTTTTAAACGGGTTCCCCGACTCTGTTTCTATACAAATTGATGTATTTCCGACTTGCCTCATTTCTCTAACACCGCTCCGCCTCGCCCCCCTCTCCCTCTCCTCTCTCTCTCTCTCTCTCTCTCTCTCTCTCTCTCTCTCTGTATAAAGTGATGTATTTTCAACTTTCCCTCTTTTTCCAACCACGCTCTCTCTCTCTCTCTCTCTCTCTCTCTCTCTCTCTCTCTCTCTCTCTCTCTCTCTCTCTCTCTCTCTCTATATATATATATATATATATATATATATATATACATTATGTATAAATATATAAATATATATATATATATATATACATATATATATATATATATATATATATATATATATATATATATGTATATATATATATATATATATATATATATATATATATATAGATTACAAATTGATGTATTTCCGACACAAAGATTTTAGGTTAAAACGCATCTCTCTCTCTCTCTCTCTCTCTCTCTCTCTCTCTCTCTCTCTCTCCTCTCTCTCTCTCTCTCTCTCTCCTCTCTCTCTCTCTCTCTCTACATATTAATGCATTTCCAAAGTTGTATCTGAAGTTACTCTCACATTTGTTCAACACCACCGTTAAGGCAAAATTCAAGGCGTGTTTTCTGTATAAAAATTCCCCCCTCGTCCTAACCACGACACATGATCAAGGGACACGCGTATGTGCCAGACGTTGCCGCTACAAACACACACACACACACAATGTGACAGCACACTCTCAATGAATTAAGCAAAGGTGTACATAATTGATTTCCATTCTTTGATATGGTAGTAAATTTCTTTCTCCAGCGCCTTTCTAGGAAAGAATCCTAACAAAACTTCTGTCACGAATTCTCTCTAAGCCGATATGAACTTAGGATTTGTATGTAATTATTTATAGCTTCTAAAATTTCATTATACTAAAAATCAACTCTGAAATGTATTGTAAAAGTTATAATTGTGATACAGACATTGTTGTCGTTACATTTATGTATACATACCTATAATATACACTCCCTCACAAATTCACCTATATGCTTTTTCCATTTAAAGATTATAGCTGAATAGGATTCCTTTTGATGCTTATCTAGGGTCTTGGGATGCTGTAGCTAACCTCATGCCTTCCTCAAATATTACTATTATTATTACAAGCTAAGCCATAACCCTAGTTGGAAAAGCAAGATGCTAAAAGCCCAAGAACTCCAAATGGGAAAAATAGCCGGCAAAAGCAACTAGATACCACATATCTTATTCAATTCTAAATTGACAAAACCACTATGGGTGTTTCTTCACTACAATCCAGACTTTTCCCAACAATTACTACAACAAACATAAAAGCATAACGCTCCTCCCTTTCACATACACATACAAGTGTTAGAGAGTCTGTGCACTATCAAATATTTATCGAGCATTGTTTACATATTCACTTTACAGGAATTGTATAAAATCCAGACAACAGCGAGTGTCTTGCTTGATGAATGAGGCAGCAGATGGCATGCACTCAGCATTAATCACATTAAGGACGACAACAAAGAGGTCTGTCATCTCGCAGGAATGGAGGATATAGTGGAACCTCAGGTTATAACAGATATACCTAAACTACATCTGTTCTGATGAGCATGTAACGTCTGAGAATTCGTCTTTTCATTGCGATGGGGGTGGAAATTCGGTATGGTAATTAAACATCCCTCTAAGAGGGTTTAGTAGTAGTAGTAGTAGTAGTAGTAGTAGTAGTAGTAGTAGTAGTAGCTAAGCTCCAACCCTAGATGGAAAAGCAAAATGCTATAAGCCCAAGGGTTCCAACAATGAAAAATAACCCAGTGAGGAAAGGAAATAAGGAAATAAATGAACGATATAAGAAGTAATGAACAACTAAAATTAAAATAAATAAAGTAAATTCGTATAGTTACAGTATTCGAAAGCGCTAGATATACTTGCAATATTTAATATGTGTTCGAAATAAAAGAGACGTATAATCCTTTAACTAAAATCTTTATATAAGGGATAAAGGTATCAAATTATTCCTCTTCTGTGAAATGTGAATCCCACTTCAGAGTTAAACTTACGAGAGCAAAATAACCCCTTTCTTGCAAATATTATTAATATAACATTTTAAGGTTTTAATCTTTCAGTATAAAGAGGTTAAGTGTGATTTACTGACAAAATTATCATAAACATCAACGTGTTACGAACCGATTTCCATAAATAATATGTGCATTAGCAGTTGAGATCAACTCTTATCTCTTACCAAGATAGCAAGATTATGGGCCATGTGGTAACGTCCCTGACTGGTGATCGCCAGACTGGGGTTAGAGTCCCGGTCAACCTCGTTAGTTCCTTTGGTCACTGCAACCTCACCATCCTTGTAAGCTAAGGATATGGGTGTTTCGGGGAGCCTATAAAGCTAATTGCTGAGTCATCAGCACCCATGGCCTGGCCATCCTTGGACCGAGCTTGGGTGAAGAGGGGGCTTGGGCGTTGATCATATGTAATATGGTCAGTCTCAAGGACATTGTCCTGCTTGATGGGGCAATGTCAATGTCTCTTGCCTCTGCCATTCATGAGCAGCCTTTAAACATTTAAATGTCATCTATATAACGACCAATAGGCAGTGCCGAATCTTGGCCGGGGTAGGCTGAGAGTTTTTCTAAATTTACCCATCTCTCTCTCTCTCTCTCTCTCTCTCTCTCTCTCTCTCTCTCTCTCTCTCTAACAACAATAGTATTTTCCTATAGAAAAGTTGTTGCCTTTTAAGGCACCATTAAAAGACTATTTTATTGCCGAGATACAAATACTTTGAATATATCAATTCAAGAAGAACAACTGTTAGAACACCTTTAATTTCTACCAATTTTTTTTCTCAAATTCCAGCTCATATACTCGACAACTTCTATAATTTTTCATAAACTTCATAATTAAGAACTCCCGAAAGCAGAGACAGAGTGCCTGCGAACGACACCTTAAAAAATGTCTAGACAATATCGTGCATTTTTCACGATGTGATAGGCACTCCCGTCTATGCGAGGGGCCTTCATTATCTAAATTAGATGATGGCGTTCACTTATTTTTCAAGGTGCATTTTCCGCTGTGTCCTAAATGGTGTCGAACGCATTCGTTTCAACGCTTCCACTTAAGTTAATGAAGGATCCAGATGTACTTATGTCAAAAAAAAAAAAAAAATGAAGGAATGTTTAAGCTACTAAAAGTCTCGGTGATGATGCCTTGCTTCTTTTTAGAGACATTTTACTGATATGGATATCATGTTGTTATGAATACGAATTATCTCGCCTATATAACAAAGAGTAGGTGTCCGGATATATATATATATATATATATATATATATATATATATATATATATATATATATATATATATATATATATATATATATCTTTCCTATCACGCTCTGGAAAATGTAGTCATAACCTGGTAAGAGGAGATATCCCGAAAGGTACATTCGGAAAACGCACTCTCCCACACATTGTCAAACCAGTGGGTTGTAGTTAGGAAAGGGGGAGGGTGTCAGAAGGGTCGAATGTTTGTGTATGCATGCATATCTAATTACATAGACGACATTTCTGACCGCTTTGGTACACTAATACTTTAAATGGTAAACCCTAAAACTCTCTCAAGCAACGGTAAGGCAAGTCATATTGAGCGACATCATATGTAAAATATGTCTTATCTTTAATTCATCTTTTGAGTCGTTCGTGTCTCTGGCTTTGTAGCTTATTCTCGACTCTTTCAAATTTCACATTACCATTCAGTAATAAGCTTCATTGATTTTCTTTCCATTTCCCTCTCTAACAGCATTTCTCTCGAAGTATTGCCTTATTGATTTTATTTCCATTTCCTTTTTATTTACTTTATTTATCTCGAAGTTTCCTTTAACTATCCAATGCCCAGGTACCCGGTCATCATTATCACTTCAGTTGATCTGATAACCTTTTTGTAAATGCTCTTCTACTGAATAGGTTGACATGTCTCGTTTTATAGTTTATATATGAATAATCTATTCTATCGTTGTTATTGATATTACGATACTCCATAAGTTCATTTATTATTTATGTACAGTTTATCTACTATTCCTTATTTCCTATCCTAACTGGGCTACTTTCCCTGTTGGAGCCCTTGCGCTTGTAGCATTTTGCTTTTCCATCCTGGATTGTAGCTTGGATGATGATGATGATGATGATAAAAATAATACACAACTTAATGAATAGCATGCAAAAGCTATCGCGAGTAATAATAATAATAATAATAATAATAATAATAATAATAATAATAATACACAACTTGATAAATAACATACAATAGCTTTCACGAATTCTCCTGATCGGCTATACTACTTGTAAATCCGCCCCCCCCCCCCCTTTGTGTTGATACGAACAATTAAACGACCTTTAGTTATTCATGACAAAGACCAGAGATCATAGGGAGAGTAAACATAGTGTAACACTCAAACTACACAATAATAGCTTTTGGGTAACGACCCAATACTACCTCATCTCTGTTCACAGTCAGCATCAGTTAGAAAGACAATTGTCCATTCTCTGACGATATTCAGCCAGACACCCACGTCTCAATACCCTGTTAGTTTCTCGATCTCACTCAGCTCGGGCGTTAATGATCTTAAGCGGGGGTTTACACGATCGAACGGTTCGTCGAACCATGTCGAACCTGCATCCCAAACGGTTTGAAGAGGTGGAGTCAGTAAAAAATGCCTAAGGTTTCTGGACAATGAAGCTCCGTTCACAACAGTCAGGCTAGAATAGACTTTCTTCGAACCGTTCGACAACAATCAAATACCCCGTTCACACGTTCGAACAGTCACTTCAAACACTTGTCTGTCGAACTGTGTTCGACGAACCGTTCCATCGTATAAACCCGCATTTAGCAGCTCTTCTAGAAGAGGTTAGTGCCATAGCCTCTGCACCTGTCTTGAGTTAGAGTTCTCTAGCTTGAGGGTACACTCGGGCACACTATTCTATCTTATTTCTCTTCTCTTTTTTTGTTAAAGTTTTTATAGTTTATATAGGAGATATTTTAATGATGTTCCTCTTCTTAAAATATTTTATTTTTCTTTGTTTCCTGTCCACACTGAGATATTTTCCCCGTTGGAGCCCCTGGGCTTATAGAATCTTGCTTTTCCGACTAGGATTGTAACTTCACAAGTAATAATAATAATAATAATAATAATAATAATAATAATAATAATATATGTCAGGATGCCAGATAACTCGTAATCAATCAACCCATCTCACTCAGCCTCCCTTAATAAAAAGCGTCCAAGAGTTTGTAAGTTTCTAAACGCAAGTTTTTCAAGAAAAGGTTAAAACCGCCATAATGTCATAGCCAAACAAAAGTTAATGAAGCTTATGTACCAATAGTATTAGGGCTTGCATGGTAGCATACTGGAATTATGAATTTGATCTCTCTCTCTCTCTCTCTCTCTCTCTCTCTCTCTCTCTCTCTCTCTCTCTTTTATATATACATATACAATATTAATTTTCCATGTTTTTTTAACAAATTCTTTCCTTCTTCGTAATGTATCTCTTTTATACTGTACTCAGGAGCCCTTTTATGCCCAACCACCTCTCTCT
>NC_090765.1:59579295-59589295 GCF_036898095.1 Palaemon carinicauda | reverse complement strand
GATACAAAAATAATTAACTTAAATGTTTCGGTTGTGAGAAGGCCTCTGTTGCTGCAACTTGCTTTACACATAGCAACAAGAAAGTGGTTACTTTTAGTACGTCAGGTAAAGCAACTATTTGTTTAAAGTCATTTGATTTTTCATAAAATGTTCAACAGACTTAAAGCAATTACATGTTAACTCTGATGGCACTAATGGAAGAAGGTTCTCTTCCTGTACCCCATACATCCTACACATACCATTGGTCAGTTATACCATCTGTATATGTCTGTAACTTTCTAAATACTTATAAATCCGTACCTGTAAATCCTATCATATTTCGTAGCATTGACACCGATAAGTAAACTATTCTCATGTCAGATTGTTCGAGGGAAGGTAAACCAGGAACATGGAGAACATAGAAAACTTTCGACGGTCTAAATGTTGGCATTTTCCTCCAGCAAAGTTCTCCGATTACTGGAGCCCGGGCTCATTATATCCAAATATCTGAAAAAAAAATATAAAATTCCTTAAAAATCTAAAGACAAAAAAGAAGGGGTTATATAAATATCTACATGATCAGTTCATTCATTAACTCTCACGATTATTTACACATTATTAGGAATAATTTTTTATAAATAAAAAAAAAAATCCGTCATGTAATACTTATCATTATGAAACTATAATAGTACCCGGTATCTATCAAGTATATAAATATGAAAAGAAGTCTATACTTTTTTTTCATTCCAACATATCCAGAACTAAACAGATTGCAAATTACCCAAGTTAAAGACAACTTTAGTGAAATATTTAAAAAAAGAAACAAATATAATTAAATGTCAAGGCTTCCTTATTCCCCTCTTGCTAGTAGGCTATATCGTTTCTTTAAGGACAACTGATTTTCCAATTGAGGTTGTAGCTTAGCTTGTAATAATAATAATAATAATAATAATAATAATAATAATAATAATAATAATAATAAACACGAAAATTGAGTTAGAAAAATAAAATAAATATTAGCTATGAAGTAGTTTATACGGCATTAGTCTGCAAAATTGGATTCCATATTAAATTCTTATTTGCTATTAGTGTGAAAAAATGCATACTCTAAATTAACCCTTACTACACTAGACCATAAGGAGTCAATTACCGACTAAACATATAATGTTAACCACCTCTGGAATTAAGCCTTACGTAAGCGACAGCTTCTAATTACCATTTCTTCAACTGTTTCACAATCTTGAATAACAATTTACGAATTAGAGACGGATTTTGCCTATATTTCATGAATAACTTTTGACAAACTCAAAACATCTAAATTAAAATACCAGACCTAGGCCTATTCATGTATACACCTACACTTCTGCTTAGGCCTACTGCTATAACTATGGTATACGCAATTAAGTTCTTACTTACATAATTCATCTAAATATATTCAATATAATAGTAAAGTTAAAAGCACATGCCTAGGCCTAGTGGCGGTATACACAATTCAGTTCTTACCCATATAATTTATCTAAACAAATCCAATATAATTAAATAGTAAAGTTAGAAACATAGGCCTAGTCCTAGTGGCGGTTTACGTAATTCAGTTCTTACTATATAGTTTAAATATATTCAATATAATAGCAAAGTTAGAAACATGGGCCTAGGCCTAGTGGCTTCCTTATACAAAAATCAGTTTTCATAGTCCTACTTGGCCGTAATTTTCCTGTTGGTCTTTACATATCTAATACTTTCGAATGTGTAATGTGTCAACCATCGTCATGATCCTACATACATTACAATTATTGCTACAGCTACATAAGCATACATAAACAATTATCTTTAATTTAGAAAACACTTAAGGAAAAAGCTCTCTTCCTGTAACCTACACATCTATGATCTTACACATGTCATTACATATGTCATTGGTCAATGCACCATCTGTATAGGTCTGTAACTTTCAAAATACTATTGAAACCGTACCTGTAACGCCTATTCTGTTTAATATCAAAGCCTATAATGAGTAGACTTCTCTTGGCGAAATATTCGAGGGAAGATAAGCTATGAACATGGCGAACATCGTAAACATTTCGGAGATCTAAATTTCCGCATCTTGTCTTTCCCGCCTTCGACGAATGACTGGTGCCTGGTGGTCTGGTGCCCGGGACTCCCTGCCCGGGCCAAGGCCCACCCCGTAGCATGGGAGGGGACGGGACTAAGTTGCCAGTTTGCCATATTTTGCATCAACATGTCTGAAAAAAAAAAAATCCTTAAAAACCAAATATATTACTTCTATGTTTTGAAACTATATATACAGATACCAAATTTAAAAACATAAATAAATCAAGTCTACATTTTTCACTCTCATAAATATATTCAGAACGAAACAGATTAGAAAAGAAGAAAATTAAAGAACATTGTTTTCCCTCAACTTGAACGATTAGTCGAAAGACTCGAATCTCGATTGACTCGAATCACTCGACTGACTCGGTCGAGGTTCGATTGACTCGATAAGTTTCAATTTAATACTACCAATTCCTGCGATTATAAATGCCACATCAAACGTTTATTGTTGTTATACATACATATTCATATGTATGCATGTGTCTATATTTTAATTTTCAAGATTAGTACATTGGCCGACCATAATTCGGGCAAATCACGATTCAATTGAAGCTCACTACAGCTCACAGACGGTTTGGTTCTCTATTTGAACTGCCGTTTTTAGAATGTATTTTAGATTTAAGTTTCAGTCTATTCCCCTCTGCACTTACTGCCATTTTTAGAATGTATTATAGATTCAACTTTTAATCTTATCCCTTTCAAGAAAAAGTGTTCGTATGTATGTGTGAAGAAAAGGGCTTAACTTAGTAAGGCTTTTCATAACTTTAATTTCAATACATGATTATGAATAATCAGGTTTTATGGAAAGCTTATGATAAAGCTGTAATTAAATGTAATATGCGATATCAAAACTAATATTAGAGGTCTTAGTGCAATTACTATAGTTCTTCGTGCATTTAGTGATAGTTTTATTTAGTTCATTTTCGAATTACTTGTTCGTATTACCATACAAACGCATAGGTTTATATTCGAACAGGCAGCAATGTGTATGCTTTCAGCTGATGTGTTTATGTGTATACTTATTTTATTAAACGTAGCTACCCAACTGTCAGCAAGAGGCTATATATATATATATATATATATATATATATATATATATATATATATATATATATATATATATATATATATATATATGTGTGTGTGTGTGTGTGTATATATATATATATATGTGTGTGTGTGTGTGCAGTATATGTGTCTATATATGCATTTATATGTATATATAGAGGGACAGAGTACATACACACACACACACACAATATATATATATATATATATATATATATATATATATATATATATATATATATATATATATATATATATATATGTGTGTGTGTGTGTGTGTGTGTGTATCAGTAATTCACTTCAGATTACCTGATAACCATGTACGCAACGCTCATTCCACATGAGTTGAGCAAGATTTGTATAACCAAGTTAGTTAGTAGTCAGACCATGACTTTCAAAAGCCGAGGATTTCTGCGAGCTGGTACTATAGTTGTTCCACGAGGTATTGTACATACTCACATATGCATACACACACCCGCACATATATAATGATGGAAATAACCCTAAGAGACAGCAAAAGAGCAACATTGATAGGAGAGCAAACTAAAGTAGAGGATATTCTAACATGTAAGAAAATGAAGTGGACATGGGTATGACATATAATGAGAATGACAGATAATAGATGGAGATCAAGAATAACAGAACAGGACCCTAGAAATTGCAAAATGAAACAAGAAAAAATAGTAGGGGAATAAAGAGAAGACGATCAATTGAAGAACTAAGAAAATTTATGGGTGTAGACTGGCATGAGGGAACCACGAACAGACACGTGTGGAAGGATATATTTGTGTTTCTTGTCCAGCAGTGGACTAGCAACAGCTGATGATAATACAATTAACTATCCAATACTGTTCGTATCTGATTTAGTGAAAAACCAGTGGGTGGGTGGAACTTATGGGTTTGATATGGGAGATAATGGTGGGAGACATATGAATTCTTTAGTAATGTTCTGGTATGACAAAGTGAAAAAAGTTTTTAGTGTGATGTAAATTTGAGGTAAAATAGCATGCCAGCTTTTTAATTGTTTGGCAAGATTATTATGCAATCTATCTGATCAATTAAAATATATTCGTATTTATTAATTATATATTACATATTTATACAATTTTATACCCATTTAGTAAGATGATGTTGCATTTCCTTAACCTCTCATCGAAAACATTCCCAATACTTTTCAACACCATACCAATCTTAGGCCTACACAATCAATGATTTACTTAGGCCTACTTCTATCACTATGGCGTAAGTAATTAAATTCTAAGAACATTTACCAAAATATATCCTATAGAATTTCCGGTAGGTTAAAAAATGACGACTAGGCCTAGGCCTTATGGTTTCCTTATACACAAGAATCCGGAATTTTCATAGGCCTACTGGTCCGTAATGTTACCGGTTGCCTATACATATCTACTCCTTTGGTATGTGTAAAAAGCCAACTGCATCGTCATAAACTTGCATACAATGCAATTCTTGGTACAGGCTAATATCAAAATCAACAATGCAGCTCATCAGGATACAAAAATAATTAACTTAAATGTTTCGGTTGTGAGAAGGCCTCTGTTGCTGCAACTTGCTTTACACATAGCAACAAGAAAGTGGTTACTTTTAGTACGTCAGGTAAAGCAACTATTTGTTTAAAGTCATTTGATTTTTCATAAAATGTTCAACAGACTTAAAGCAATTACATGTTAACTCTGATGGCACTAATGGAAGAAGGTTCTCTTCCTGTACCCCATACATCCTACACATGCCATTGGTCAATTTACCATCTGCATAGGTCTGTAACTTTCCAAATACTTATAAATCCGTACCTGTATAGCCTATTATGTTTCATAGCATCGACACCGATGAGTAAACTATTCTCTTGCCAGATTGTTCGAGGGAAGGTAAACCGGGAACATGGAGGACATAGAAAACTTTCGACGGTCTAAATGTTGGCATTTTCCTTTAGCAAAGTTCGCCGATAACTGGAGTCCGGGATTATTTTACCCAAATATCTGAAAAAAATAAAATTCCTTAAAAATCTAAAGACAAAAAAAGGGGGGCATACAAATATCACATGATCAGTTCATTCATTAACTCTTACGATTATTTACACATTATTAGGTATAATTTTTTTTATAAATAAACTAAAAATCCGTCAATGTAATACTTATCATTATGAAACTATAATAATACCCGGTATCTATCAAGTTTATAAACATGAAAAAATAGTCTATACTGTTTTTATTCCAACATATCCAAAAGTAGACAGATTGCAAATTACTCAAGTTAAAGACAACTTTAGTGAAATATTATATAGAATCTAACAAAAAAGCTTTCCCTTAAATTACGAACAATGCAGAGGGCACATGAGAGAATTATGCTAAATCTAACATGGAAGGATAGAAAAACAGCTAAATGGATACGTCAAAAAACTAAAGTAATGGATATCCTTGAAACCATTAGCAAGCTCAAATGGAACTGGGCAGGGCACATTGCCAGGATGACAGACAACCGATGGACATCACGAACAACCTTCTGGACACCCCGAGGATACACAAGAAACCGAGGAAGACAAAAATACCCGCTGGCGAGATGACTTAGACAAACATAAGCTACAGTGGCACAGAATAGCTTGCGATAGAAGTCTGTGGAGAAACCTGGGGAAGGCCTACATCCAACAAAGGACTTTTGAAGGCTGAAATGATGATGATGATGATGATATATATATATATATATATATATATATATATATATATATATATATATATATATATATATATATATTCAAATTTCAAGACTTCCTTATTCCCCTCTTGCTAGTAGGCTATATCGTTTCTTTAAGGACAACTGAATTTCCAATTAGGGTTGTAGCTTAGCTTGTAAAAATAATAATATTAACTATAATAACAATATTAATAGTGATGATAATAATAAACACGAAACTTGAGTAAGAAAAATAAAATAAAGAATAGCTATGAAGTAGTTTATACGGAGTTATCCTGCAAAATTGGATTCCATATTAAATTTTTATTTGCTATTAGTGTGAAAAAAATGCATACTCTAAATTAATCTTTACTACACTAGACCATAAGGAGTCAATTACCGACTAAACATATAATGTTAACCGCCTCTGGAATTAAGTCTTAGGTAAGAGACAGCTTTTTAATTACCATTTGTTCAACTGTTTCACAATCTTGAATAACAATTTACGAATTAGAGACGGATTTTGCCTATATTTCATGAATAACTTTTTGAAAAACTCAAAACATCTAAACGTCTAACTTAAAATACCAGGCCTAGGCCTATTCATGTATACACCTACACTTCTGCTTAGGCCTACTGCTATAACTATGGTATACGTAATCAAGTTCTTAATTATATAATTCATCTAAATATATTTAATGTATTAGTAATGTTAGAAGCATAGGCCTAGGCCTAGTGGCGGTATACGTAATTCAGTTCTTACTTGTATAGTTTATCTAAATATATTCAATATAATAGTAAAGTTAGAAACATAAGCCTAGGCCTAGTGGCTTCCTTATACAAGAATCGGGAGTTTTCATAGTCCTACTTGGCCGTAATTTTCATGTTGGTCTTCACATATCTAATACTTTGGAATGTGTAATGTGCCAACCATCGTCAAAATCCTACATACATTACAATTATTGCTACAGCTACATAAACATAAATAAACAATTATCTTTAATTTAGAAAACACTTGAGGAAAAAGCTCTATCGTACACGTCATTGGTCAATGCACCACTGTATAGGTCGGTAACTTTCAAAATACTATTGAAACCGTACCTGTAACGCCTATTCTGTTTAATATCAAAGCCTTTAATGAGTAGACTGTTCTCTCGGCGAAATATTCGAAGGAAGATAAGCTATGAACATGGCGAACATCGTAAACATTTCGGAGATCTAAATTTCCGCATCTTGTCTTTCCCGCCTTCGACGAATGACTGGTGCCTGGTGGTCTGGTCTCTGGTGCCCGGGACTCCCTGCCCGGGCCAAGGCCCACCCCGTAGCATGGGAGGGGACGGGACTAAGTTGCCAGTTTGCCATATTTTGCATCAACATGTCTGAAAAAAAAAATTCCTTAAAAACCAAATATATTACTTCTATGTTTTGAAACTATATATACAGATACCAAATTTAAAAACATAAATAAATCAAGTCTACATTTTTCACTCTCATAAATATATTCAGAAGGAAACAGATTAGAAAAGAAGAAAATTAAAGAACATTGTTTTCCCTCAACTTGAACGATTAGATTAGTCGAAAGACTCGAATCTCGATTGACTCGAATCACTCGACTGACTCGGTCGAGGTTCGATTAACTCGATAAGTTTCAATTTAATACTACCAATTCCTGCGATTATAAATGCCACATCAAACGTTTATTGTTGTCATACATACATACATATTCATATGTATGCATGTGTCTATATTTTAATTTTCAAGATTAGTACATTTGGCCGACCATAATTCGGGCAAATCACAATTCAATTGAAGCTCACTACAGCTCACAGACGGTTTGGTTCTCTATTTGAACTGCCGTTTTTAGAATGTATTTTAGATTCAAGTTTCAGTCTATTCCCTTCTGCACTTACTGCCATTTTTAGAATGTATTATAGATTCAACTTTTAATCTTATCCCTTTCAATAAAGTGTTCGTATGTATGTGTGAAAAAACGGGGTTAACTTAGTAAGGCTTTTCATAACTTTAATTTCAATATATGATTATGAATAATCAGGTTTTATGGAAAGCTTAAGATAAAGCTGTAAAAAAATGTAATATGCGATATCAAAACGAATATTAGAGGTCTTAGTGCAATTACTATAGTTCTTCGTGCATTTAGTGATAGTTTTAATTAGTTAATTTGTTAATTTTCGAATTACTTGTTCGTATTACCATACAAACGCATAGGTTTATATTCGAACAGGCAGCAATGTGTATGCTTTCAGCTGATGTGTTTATGTGTATACTTATTTTATTAAACGTAGCTACCCAACTGTCAGCAAGAGGCTTATATATATATATATATATATATATATATATATATATATATATATATATATATATATATATATATATATATATATATATATGTGTGTGTGTGTGTGTGTGTATATATATATATATATGTGTGTGTGTGTGTGCAGTATATGTGTCTATATATGCATTTATATGTATATATAGAGGGACAGAGTACATACACACACACACACACATATATATATATATATATATATATATATATATATATATATATATATGTGTGTGTGTGTGTGTGTGTGTGTGTGTATCAGTAATTCACTTCAGATTACCTGATAACCATGTACGCAACGCTCATTCCACATGAGTTGAGCAAGATTTGTATAACCAAGTTAGTTAGTAGTCAGACCATGACTTTCAAAAGCCGAGGATTTCTGCGAGCTGGTACTATAGTTGTTCCACGAGGTATTGTACATACTCACATATGCATACACACACCCGCACATATATAATGATGGAAATAACCCTAAGAGACAGCAAAAGAGCAACATTGATAGGAGAGCAAACTAAAGTAGAGGATATTCTAACATGTAAGAAAATGAAGTGGACATGGGCATGACATATAATGAGAATGACAGATAATAGATGGAGATCAAGAATAACAGAACAGGACCCTAGAAATTGCAAAATGAAACAAGAAAAAATAGTAGGAGAATAAAGAGAAGACGATCAATTGAAGAACTAAGAAAATTTATGGGTGTAGACTGGCATGAGGGAACCACGAACAGACACGTGTGGAAGGATATATTTGTGTTTCTTGTCCAGCAGTGGACTAGCAACAGCTGATGATAATACAATTAACTATCCAATACTGTTCGTATCTGATTTAGTGAAAAACCAGTGGGTGGGTGGAACTTATGGGTTTGATATGGGAGATAATGGTGGGAGACATATGAATTCTTTAGTAATGTTCTGGTATGACAAAGTGAAAAAAGTTTTTAGTGTGATGTAAATTTGAGGTAAAATAGCATGCCAGCTTTTTAATTGTTTGGCAAGATTATTATGCAATCTATCTGATCAATTAAAATATATTCGTATTTATTAATTATATATTACATATTTATACAATTTTATACCCATTTAGTAAGATGATGTTGCATTTCCTTAACCTCTCATCGAAAACATTCCCAATACTTTTCAACACCATACCAATCTTAGGCCTACACAATCAATGATTTACTTAGGCCTACTTCTATCACTATGGCGTACGTAATTAAATTCTAAGAAAATTTACCAAAATATATCCTATAGAATTTCAGGTAGGTTAAAAAATGACGACTAGGCCTAGGCCTTATGGTTTCCTTATACACAAGAATTAGGAATTTTCATAGGCCTACTGGTCCGTAATGTTACCGGTTGCCTATACATATCTACTCGTTTGGTATGTGTAAAAAGCCAACTGCACCGTCATAAACCTGCACACACTGGTACAGGCTAATATTATAATCAACAATGCAGCTTATCAGGATACAAATATAATGTACTTAAATGTATCGGTTGTGAGAAGGCCTCTATTGTTGCTACTTGCTTTACACATAGCAACAAGAAAGTGGTTACTTTTAGTACGTCAGGTAAAGCAACTATTTGTTTAAAGTCATTTGATTTTTCATAAAATATTCAACAGACTTAAAGCAATTACATGTTAACTCTGATGGCACTAATGGAAGAAGGTTCTCTTCCTGTACCCCATACATCCTACACATGCCATTGGTCAATTTACCATCTGCATAGGTCTGTAACTTTCCAAATACTTATAAATCCGTACCTGTATAGCCTATTATGTTTCATAGCATCGACACCG
>NC_090765.1:59561795-59566795 GCF_036898095.1 Palaemon carinicauda | reverse complement strand
TTTGAATGGAAAGTCAGCATAATCCATTGATTGAAAAACACTATCTACCAATCGAACGCACTCAGGCGTATACCAACATTCTTTGTAGGCACTCGGGAAGAGTAATAGTATAGGAAATACTCGTAAAATATAAGTAAATACTGAACAGAAGGTCTCTTTTAATAGTTTATATATGAATTATCTATCTTAATGTTATTACTGTTTATAAAATGTTATATTTTCATTGTTCATTACTTCTCTTGCATAGTTTACTTATTTCCTTATTGCCTATCCTCACTGGGCTATTTTTTCCCCTGTTGGAGCCCTGGGGCTAATAGCATGCTGCTTTTTCCAACTAGGGTTGTAGCTCAGCTAATAATAATAATAATAATAATAATAATAATAATAATAATAATAATAATAATATTTTCGCACTCCCCAAGAGAGATTAGTGCACCAAACTTTTTAACTGGACCTCACAAGGCACTAGAAGAGTTGGAAGACCCAAGCCTACATAGCTGATAACTATGAAGCGTGAATTGGGAGATGGTGAGTGGAGAAGTATTGAATTAAAAGCTCAAGATAGAGACGACTGGTGAAATCTAACCGAGGCACTTTTCGTCAATAGGCGTAGGAGGAAATGATGATGATGATGATATTATTATTATTATTATTATTATTATTATTATTATTATTATTATTATTATTAATGTTGCCTGAATGGTAACGTCTCTGCCTGGTGTTTGCCAGACGGGGGATCAAGTCCAGCTCAGACTCGTTAGTGCCTTTAGTGTCTGCAACCTTACCATCCTTGTGAGCTAAGGTTGGGGGGCTTGGGGGAGCCTATAGGCCTATCTGCTGAGTCATCAACAGCCATTGTCTGGCCCTCCCTGGTCCTACCTAGGGTGGAGAGGGGACTTGGGTGCTGATCATATAATATGTGGTCAGTCTCTAGGGTATTGTTCTGCTTACTAGGGCAATGTCACTGTCCCTTGCCTCTGCTATTCATGAGTGACCTTTAAACCTTTAAACCACCAACAATACAGACTGATATCTTTAGTCCTTTCAGGATGGTGGATTTGTGCTGTGTCATTTTCTTCTTATAACTCTGAGTCGTTTCGCCTCGTGTATCCTGTTCTGCTATTTTGAGTCAGGTTTTGACCATAAAACAAATGTCCCTAAACTTCTCTACCGTTTCCCATTCGTGAGATATTGGATTTTTAATGTTTGTGATATATTTCTCCGAATATTGCTTAGTTTTCTGTATCTACATTTTATTAATTTGAATGATGTTAATCAATATTTCCTTGTTGCATGTTATGATGTATATATACAGTATATATATATATATATATATATATATATATATATATATGTACATATAAATATATATATATATATATATATATATATATATATATATATATATATATATATGTATATCCTATATACATATATATATGTATTTATATATATACATATATATACAAATGTACATATATACAGTATATATATATATACATAATTATGTGTGTGTGTATGTGTATGTGTGTATAAATTTATAACAATAATAATAATAATAATAATAATATTAATAATAATAATAATATTTGAAATCTCACTTTCATCGTTAAAAGAAACAAAAAATATATTCTCTTTTTTCTGATAGCCTCTGCACAAAAAAACAGAAAAATATATCAGAGATTTTTAAGATTTCAAATTCTGGTATACTTTTTATATATTTTTTTTAGGCCTAACTCTTAACACAACTTCGATCAATAAAATGAAGCATGAGAGTTCTTCCAAGTTAGGCCTCTTGGATAAGACAAAGAAAAAAAAATGGGCAGAAAGTTACCATAAAAAAGGACCTGAGAAATGGAGATGATAAAACCTAGAGTATTGCAAATAAGAATTATTAAAAAATGAAAACTTATCCCCATTTTTTTACATGAACTATTTTCTAAAAATGTTTCATATACTTATGTATGTGTATGTATGTGAAAGTAGAGGTATGAACATGAAAAAAGACAAATTCTAAAATGTAATAGAGAATTGATGATATGTAATTAAAAAAAAATTATGTATGTATGTATATATGAATGTACGTGAAAGTAGAGGTATGACCATGAAAAAAAAAGTTTCTAAAATGTTATAGAATATTTATATGAAATCATTAAAAAAAATTGTATGTTTGTATTTATGTGAAAGTAGAGGTATGAAAACGAAAAAGTAAAATTTAAAAATAAAATCAATGAGATGTAATGATAAGAAAAAAATGTAGGTATGTATGTATTTATGTGGAATTAGAGGTATAAAACATTAAGAAAAAAAATTTAATGTATAACATAATATCGAGATAAAATCATTAGAAAAAAATATTTATGTATGTATGTATGTATGTATGTATGTATTTATGTATGTATGTATGTATGTATGTAGAGGTATAAAAATGAAAAAAAAAATTAAATGTAATATGAATCGATGAGATGTTATCATTAGAAAAGAAATAATTATTCCTGAAGAAATGTAAATATAGATTGAAGTAATAAGTGGAAGTAAAAAGATAGAAAGTAATAATTGGGGGAACAATGCAAATCTTGGAGAAACTTTTGAAACGATTCTTGGAAATAAAATTAAAGCAATTAAAAGTTGAAAATTAAGTGATTATAAGAGAGTAATTATTGTTGTTATATGAAAAAAACAAGATACACATTACTAATTGTTCAGTGGCCACTTTCCTCTTGGTAAGGGTACAAGAGAGACTGTAGCTATGGCAAGCAGCTCTTCTAGGAGAAGGACATTCCCAAATCAAACCATTGTTCTCTAGTCTTGGGTAGTGCCATAACCTCTGTACCATGTCACTAGGCTAGGGTAGTGCCATAGCCTCTGTGCCATGTCACTAGTCTTGGGTAGTGCCATAGCCTCTGTACCATGTCACTAGGCTAGGGTAGTGTCATAGCCCCCTTACCATGGTCTTCCACTGTCTTGAGTTAGAGTTTTCTTGCTTGAGGGTACACTCAAGCACACAATTCTGTCTTATTTCTCTTCCTATTTGTTCTTTTTATAGTTTTTATAGTTTATATAGGAGATATTTTAATGTTACTCTTCTTAAAATATTCTAATAATAATAATAATAATAATAATAAAATGATGTAAGGGAAACGTCTTTTTAAGTTATAAGAAAAAGTATTTTTCAACTCAATCCAAAAGACTTATGATTTAACTTTGGATTTTGAAGTGAAAAACTAATATACACTATAAATGAGAGGAGTGTGTTATATATTCCTATCATAAACGGAAAATTACCGTCGTTATTCAAATAAAACAAGAAAAGTAAATATGTTATAAAGCCTAAATAGCATTAAGAAGACCTGCTTCCGATATAAATTTAAAAATGCCCACTAGCATTGTACGACACATGATGTCCAAGGATGAAGTTCTACCGATTCAACTACCCGATTAAGATCATTCCACATTTCTATCATAAATAAAATAATGAAGGACGATCATTATCTTAAAGAAACGAAAACCCCTTCTAAAGATCTCGCTAATTCATAATCAAATGAATTTCCCCCTCTAGCGTTCCAATGGTTCCCCAAACAAGAACTTTTCAACTTAGTTTCCAAACAGGACATTACGGACAAGGAATCCCCGAAACTGATGCAGTTGTTTAGTTTGTGTATTAATTCTCCTCTCCCCTCCATTAGTATATTTCGCATTCCGATGCATTTCTGTGCTCTCTCTCTCTCTCTCTCTCTCTCTCTCTCTCTCTCTCTCTCTCTCTCTCTCATTTATTTTACCAGTAATGGAAAGATTCTCTCTCTCTCTCTCTCTCTCTCTCTCTCTCTCCTCTCTCTCTCTCTCCTCTCTCTCTCTCTCTCTCTCTCTCTCTCTCTCTCTACTTTATTTTACCAGTAATGGAAAGATACACACACTCTCTCTCCGTCTCTTTTTCTTTTACTTTATTTTACCAGTATTGGCAGGATACTCTCTCTCACTCTCTTTTTTACTTTATTTTTACCAGAAGTGGAAAGATATTTATCTCTCTCTCTCTCTCTCTCTCTCTCTCTCTCTCTCTCTCTCTCTCTCTCTCTCTCTCTCTCTCTCTCTCTCTGGTTCAGTTGATCTAGTTCATGTTCCAGATCGTATATTTCATGGGAAATTTTGATCTGAAGTTCATTGGCCGTGAATAATAAAATTTGGGTTGGGTGCAAACAAAAGGTAATCAGTATGTTATCGAGTGTGTAGAGTAGTCTTTTCATGTTTATTATACATGCATACAAAAATGCACACACGCATTATACATACTGATATATATATATAGATATATATATATATATATATATATATATATATATATATATATATATATATATATATATATATGTATCTATCTATCTATCCTGGTCCTAGTCTGGGTGAAAAGGGCCTTGGGCGCTGATCATATGCATATATGGTCAGTCTCTAGGGCATTGTCCTGCTTGCTATAGCAATCTCACTGTTCCTTGCCTCAGCCATTCATGTGTGGAATTTAAACCTTAAACCTTTAAACCAACCAAGAGTTTCCCACCAGTCAAGCGTTTAAATGAAAGTTCCAAATTCAAACCAAAGAGAAGTCAGCAGCCTATTCCATGCACATGCAGCTTGTTCACACAAATATTCTCATCGTTCCAAGAATTCCAGGAACTCGTTTTCATTCCAGAGAAATGAACGGCATCATCAATTCTCTCGCTTTTCCACAGGAACGAGACAAGGAGAGAATTAATGACGATAAGTCTGTATCTTCCTGGAATTTTTTTCAGCAGTGAGACGACCGAAGAGAACAGAGCTATATTTGTTCCTTGTTAGATTTGGGTGAATTTTGAGATGCTACCGCGAGAGAGTTATGGGGTCTTTTGACCAGTCAGACAGTACTACATTGGATACTTCCCTCAGGTTACGGTACATTTTTCCTTTGCCTATACACACACACCGAACTGTCTGGCCTACTCTTTACACATTCTCCTCTGTTCTCATACACC